>NW_016909955.1:47984-88573 GCF_001483705.2 Eufriesea mexicana
CTCTCTCTCCCCCCTTCCTCTCTTTCTCTCTTTCTTCACAGTTTTTCCGCACTGGAAACATTAATTTTAAAACACTTGTATTATAATATGGTATGTGACAAAGATAGGACATGGTATATAATAATGGTAGAAAAGAATTAAGGTAAAAACGCAGCGACATATGTAAGTCGAATTTATTTCGACTAATAAGTACATTATTTGGAACAAACTATTTGAGCAGGTTCCACTAACAATGATATTGGATATGCTCGCTTTAAATTCAATGGCCTAGCAATTGAAATGAACACTGTGTTAAACGTTCATAACGTTTTTACGTTATAAATGTATTTGCATGTAGGTAAGTATAAATGATAAATGTCTACTATTATAAATAAATAACGTTCGTGTAAATTCACGTAAATATCGGTATTTAACCCTTTGAGCGCAGAGATCGTCGAATTTAAACGCTCTCCGGCGACAGCATACGGTTCGCGGTAATAATGGTCACTGTGGACGGAATACTTTTTCGCATAGCGTTTACCCTATCGATGTATCCATTCATTATACAATGTGTAATGAAATCACTGTCTCAATCCTTTATTTACGCTAAATGGAAACGGAATGGAATATTTTCATTTTTTCTTCAAACCTATATTATTTATTTAAAAATGTTATGCTCTTAAAGTCATCATAAGACGAGAAGATTTGAATATTTTAAAATTATATAATTTGGTCAGACATTTTTAGGACAAAGAAACAAAAAAGGACATGAATAAAATAAAAATCTCATGATCAATTAAATTAACAAAGCATTCGCATATAGGATAAGATATGTGTGTACGAGTTATGTAAGTGTAATAGTGAAACATTCGACACTTAATTATTTTGATAAAAACGAGGAAATAGCGAAATTATGCAATGTGCAAACGTTTTTATATATAATATAAAAAGTTTATATATATGCTATCGTAAAAAAGAAAAAGGTGTGGCGAATATAGTTTACTATGGACGTCATCTGTGTATAATAATGAATAAGTGAGGGTATACAAACATATATGTATCAATACATATATAAACCCACTGCAGTCAAAGGGTCAAGAAACGAACAATTCGTATCGATTAGACCACAAATGTAAATTTCATAAACGTAATGTCTATGAAATAATGATCGATATTGAATCTTCCAAAATTCACTAATTATCTTCTTTCACCACATCCATTCCCCTTTATTTTTCCATTAAAAATAAGAGAGAAGATTGTACAATGGAAAATGGTGAAGAAGAAAACAAGAAAATTTTAAGAAAATTAAAGAACAATAAAAGTGTATATATATACATGATTCATCTTGGAACATGCAACTTATAAGGAAAGGATAAGGAAAGGAATTGCATGAAATGCGTTAAACTCGATCAAATATCATATAAAAGTGTCAACAAATATTGTTATGTTCATTATTCTTTTTTCTATACACATTTCGTATCTCATGCGAGCCTCAAATTAAAAGTTCATTCAGTCTCCGACGTCAGAATCTCCATCTCCAATAGCATAAAGAAAGTGAAACGCGATTCCTAATAATGCTGTTCCCAACAAATCACCTGCTGCAGTTAAATATGGTATTGCAGAGCTATCTGGATCCATTCCTCGTATCCACATCCATACAACCATTAATTGCGTGATGTATAATAATAATATTACCTAATAATCAAACGAAGAGACGTTTCACGCCGATTGCTTGATACGAGCATCGATAGGTAATTATCTATTCACCTGTATTACAGCTGCGGTCAAATAAACGATAAGAAATATAGGTGTGAAGGAAGTATGACCGGCCTGAAGGTAACTGATGGTATAGCCAAATATTAAATGACCAGGTATCACCATTGTTAGTAAAACTCTCGCAGTCCTTGCGTGTCCACCTATAACGCATTCGCATTGTATCTTATGCATATCAACATTAGAGTTTATTGTTGTTAATTAACATACCTTTTGTACAAAAAATGTAGAATGGGTTGAAACGAATAGCGGGTATTTCTTGACTATTAGCTCGGTGATCTTTATGCAAAGACGTTGATATTCTACTAGCTTGGACAGCGGCCAAATTACCGCCAACGCCATTTATTACCAGTTGAAATACTGCTATACCTTTGTAATTGGATACCGTATAATCTAGTATTAAACCACCCATACTAAAATTAATAGAAATATCATTAAGTGATCGATATTCAAATAAAAATTATGCATATTCTTGAAATATAAAAAGCATGAGAAAACCTGCTAATTAACATTGCACATATTACAGGTGTCCAACCATAATTTAATATCTCCTTGGTAAAATGATTCTTAGCTGCAATATAATACCAAACTGGTGTGACAATGATATGAAATGTTATCAACAGAGGTGCTATCCAAGATGCATAATCTGAAATAATGCGATAAACATTGTTAGTAGTGTTAGTAGAGAACTAATTGTTATACTTAAAAATGTAAATATAATTTACTTCTTTACATTAACTACTTATAATGTTTTCAGTGTGTTTAAAACATAAGTATATATATATATATATATATTTACCTGCTGCTTCAAAAAGAAGGGATGCTATTCCCGAAAGAAGCATCAAAGTGGTTAAATCACCGAGAGAAGCTGCTATTGGTGTAGCTATATTATCTGGATCGATGTTTATCTGTTTGGACAATAATATAACTGCAACCATTACCAAGCTCAATAAAAAACTTGCTACTGATGCAGTAACTAAGGCACTAGCGCATAATAAAAGCACATGACAAATATCAAATTGTGCTTCTGGAATCCAACCAAGTATGATAGCGGCTAGAGAAGCTAGTAAACCTACTACGGTTGCTTGACACTGTATTAAAGCAAGATTTCCAATGATTAAAGTCCATTTCTGTTTCCTTGTATTCATGTGTCCAAGATTTGCATGAGTTGAAAATCTAGAGGCTAATGTCATCTCCAAGTTTCCTTTTAAGCCGAGCAGTGCTGGCACCAATATATACACCTCGGATATGGTTTTATATACAGGCCAATGCTATGAAAAGAAATCAACCAAGGTGTGCAAGCACGCTTTTTGTCAATGTTCTTATACAATGATTCTCTTAAATTAGATAATCATACATACCTGTAAAACGTCTAGCAACATACTGGCAGCCACCATACCGAATCCAGCTAACAAAAAAGGCACAAACATTTGTATAGACATAGAGCAAACATTTTCATCCTCAAATTGCTTAAATTGACTGCTTCGAGTAACTATTTTTTTTGTATCATCATTAATACATTGATGACTGATAGGCGATGGTATAAGTCGTTGTGTAGTTTCTCCATCGCTTTCCGTTTCTTCGTCTGTTTTCATTTCCACTTCCATGATAATATCATAAATATTTGACCGAAGTGATTCATCACTATCTAATCCCACCATTTCGTTTCCACAAAACTTTTTTTCTGACTTTCTGTGCCGTATGTTTGATAAATTATTTTCCTGCACCTTCATTCCTATATTAGCATTGCTCATTCTTGTTAAATCGCTTCCAAAACTGTACTACCGAGAACTGTAACGAAAAAGATGATTGCTGCTACTCTTTTGAATTTTAACAAAGATCGTAAATTTGCATCTTAATTGGAAAAATTAAGCTTAATTGTCATAAATGATATTTAATTAACGAGCATTATCATAGTTATTATTATCATTATTGTTATTGTCATTGTTATTGTTATCGTCATCGTCGTCATCATCATCATCGACTTCATCGTCGTCATCATCATCATCGACTTCATCGTCGTCATCGTCATCGTTATCATCATCATCATCATCATCATCATCATCATCATCATCATCATCATCATCATCATCATCATCATCATCATCATCATCATCGTGATGATAATTATCATCAATATCGTCATAGTAATCGTAATCATCATTATCGTTATCATTATCATCGTAATTATCATCATTATCATTATCATTATCATCATCATCATCATCATCATCATCATCATTACCGTTGTCGTTATTGTCATTCTCAATATCATCATCATCATCATCATCATCATCATCGTCATCGTCATCATCATCATCATCGTCATCATCGTCATCATCATCATCATCATCATCATCATCATCATCATTATTATTATTATTATTACATTGCCCAATCTTCTTCATTTTTAATAACGTTTTTCTCTTGACCATACAATTAACAATAATTACAATACTGTACGACAGAACAGAGCTCTCTTTTCATAGTATATATATGTTGTTTATTTTTTACTCTTGCTGTATAAAATTGTCAAAATGAAAATCAGTGTGGTATATGATAAAGCATGCATTCTGGTTAGGAAAGAAGAATTTATCGTATGTTGATTTCGGTAGCATCTTTCTTTTTTCTGTCATGTTTTACGCGTTATTACGAGATAAAACATACAATGATTATTTCTATTTCGTAATCGATTGTTTTGTAATTGTTACCGAATCAAGGATCCAACGAAAAGAATTTATAATAGAGAATGAAAAAGGTTAGTAATAACATTACAACGAATTAATTGACAAATATAATATGATCGAGTAAATATGTTAAAAGTTGAAAAATGAGCGAGAATGAAGAAATAATTTTAAATATTCATTTAAAGTAGAGTAAACAATAACATTCGGTAGAAACGGTGGTTTGTTATTCGAAAAGCAGTCGAGAAATATAAAAGACTTATAATTTAAATGTAGGTTCTTATATTAGTAGTTGTTTATAAAATATAATATTGTATAAAGAAAATGTTAATGAAATAGGGATGCCTGCAGGTTAAAATGTCATATTTATAAGCAGAAAAGGTATTTCAATTGTAACTGCATAGCTTAATATTTTTGATTTTACGTACGAGATATTTAACATTGATACAAATAATTAGGCTGTTAGTAGTGCTTTTATAAATAATCTTTTGGTAAGGAAACGAAAAAATACTATATTGTCAAAGTAATGATGTTTCAACGTGGGAAACATAACCTCGAAATCGTATAACCTACCTTGAATGTATAGCAATACATCTCCATATTTGTTCGACGTTCAACCACGTGGAGGCGTTCTCGGTTAAGAGAAGAGAAAAAACATGAAAATTGATAACACGAAACATTAAGTGCAAGAGAAAATTTCGTATTACTATATCGTGTAATATTTTATGTGGCATATACATACATAGTACAAAGTAGTATGTCGACAAGTTCAAGTATGACTGATTTAAAAATGTAATTTCAGAATTTTAAATCGAGAGTTAGAGTAATAGAAATACGAGATCACCTATAAACACGTATAAGACAGATAAATTTGTATAACAAGTAGTTGATATAATAACCAATTTAACAAATCGATATTCTTCATGTTTATTACGTTACGTTATGTTACAAAGAAAGAAATTTACTTTATCGACAACTTGCAGTTTGTACGAGGTAAAGGAACTAACTCGAATGAATTTAAAGAGTTGTTGAAATTCTATAAAAGTTTGCGAAATGTGTTTTAACGTTTCGACTATGGCTGTGACGGCTAATGGTCATTGTATTTATTATTCACAATATACATAACATTAATGATTCAGAAAAGAAATTCGACTTTTATCCTTTTACATAGAAGCATAACAAAATACATGTAAAACGAACAACAGATGTATACTGAACATATTTATTATATGAAAAGAAATTTGTTGAAAAAGAATTTGGAAATCAAAGTAAAGTAACACGATGAGCGAAAAATGACATGTCGATTTAATTAAAAAGCTTTTTAAAGAAATAGATGGATGTTAATAGATTGATCCGATGACGAAGGAAGACTAATCAATATAGATCCGCTTTACCCTGGGCACAGGGGGCATACATCCGAGAAACGATGCTCGAAATACCTTTATCTGGGCAGCGGGCATAGTGCCCGCAAGCGAGCTCTGTTCCTCACAATGCATCTGTATTGCAAGACTTTGGCGTGTAGTTTACATTACTGTGTTTCTTTTTTAACTTTCACGATATCGATCAAATGTTATTTATGACTGCCGTGATATTAATCGAAATAGTGTCGTACAATTAGTTTCTTTCATAGTCGAGTTCATACTTGTAACTCGAATATAATTTAATATCTCGATACTTTTGTACTGTGTCAAGATTTAGTATAACATTGTAAGGTAAGTCTTCCCATTTACATTTGCATTCGCATTCAATTTATAGATGAAACGTAAATCTTGTTAAGCCGAGTATATTTCATACTTCTTTCTCCCTCTCTCTCTCTCTCTCTCTCTCTTGCTCATGAATTTGTACTCGTTCACTGAATACTTTTGATTTAAATATAATTACCACACGATACCGAAGGTATTTTTCGTCACCTTTATCTTCAATCAAAATAAAATGAAATGACAAAATGGAGATATGATAGCTTAATATGAAAGATTGTATCTTATTCGTTTGCTGAGAGAAAGGAAGGGAAAGGAGAAAAAATAAATAACGAAGAAAAATGCACGATTCGATATTTATTAATTCTAAATTTCATTAAGGTGAGAAGGCAAAAATATTTCACATGGGTCGTAAAAAACATCGAAGCAAGAAGAATAATTTATCATTAAGAAAGTCGAGAGATAATGCGGTTTGTGAGAAATCAACGATCCGTAATGTACCAAGGACGGATGAAGAAGCGATTGAAAGTAACGAAACAAGGAAGGGTACACTGACCGATGATAAGTGTTTGAAAAAAGAAACGATAGATCATCTTGCTGGGATAAGTAATGGTCCGATCGATGTACGTTCTCGGTTAACGTATCCTTTGGTGCTAAATGATTCATCGAAGTTGTCACTGAACGAAAGTAACAGAGGCGACGACGACGGCAACGACGTCAACGACGACGGCGACTCAGAAGAAGAGAGTGTCGAATTGAATGTAAAGCCGAGATTCGTATTTGTGTCGAGCCTTTGCGCGGTGTGTTTGGCGAAATCTAGGTTATTTTGCGAACGTTGTCGAATGGTATCGTATTGCTGTAAAATACATCGAACGCAGGGATCGTTGGAGCATGGCAAGTTATGCGAAACACTGACAGAGATTCGTTGGTCCATTGTGTCAATGCTTTCTAACGAATCAGGTGTGCAACTCGATGCGGAGCAATACCGTGTTTTTCGATTAAAATTGCTAGGAATTTTCGAGTCGAAGATTGGAAGATCATTGGACCTTTGGGAAAGGGAAATCATATTGTATCCTAGAGTTTGTAGAATCTGCCGTCGCTTTAGCGAAAAGTTAATTTGTTGTACGTATTGCGGAATGGAATATTTCTGCGAAGGACATGATGGGGAACATAAAAATTGGTGCGAAGAATTTCGAATTTTGCAAAGATTTTTGTTTCTTCAACATAAATACGGTTACATCGATGTAAAAATTCCGAACGTGTATCGAGAAATGTTGGTCGCGAGACCAGAGTTTGGTTTTAACGAGTTGATGTATGAAATTTATGGAGATTGCTGGTATTATCGAAAAATGGATTGTTACACCTACTCCACGCTATCCCATTTGTGTACGATTCCTCTAACAGCCCTTTACTCCATGCAAATTTCTTCTCCCGAATGGAAAAATAAAGTGGATTGTACTATTCACATGCTCGGTGCAGAATTTCAATTCGAGGGTATAAATTTGCACGTCTGGGAAAGGATGTTCCTTCATTTCTTGCCAAATTTAAAGAAACTATGTTTGATCTTGATTGGTCCAGAGTTACGATTACCAAAGGGCGTACCTCATAAACTTCTGTCCACGGTTAAAGTTTGTAAAAAATGTAAATCTACCGGTAGAGCTGTGGTCGTTTCGTTTAAACAAGAGATGCTTTATCACGATTTGATTCGTGACACGTCCGAATGTCTTTCTAAGCCTGATCTTATTTGCGTTTATAATCCTGGTCTTTATCGGAAAACCGGGTTCGAAGGAAAAGATACTTGGCTCGAAACGATAAAGGAGTTTTGCAAAACGTCAATTCCTGTCACTGTTACATCTTACACCGAGGACGAAATGCATTGGGAAATAACCCGAATAAATTCGATCGCAGACATCGAGATCCTTTTACAACCGTATCGAAATCCGTTTTCGTCGGTCAAGCCGGATCGAAACTTTGTTAGCGATGACACTAATCCACTTATCTATAAGAATTACTACATTGCCATTGTTAAAGGAAAAACTATTTTACCGTAATACATTTTTCGTATATACATATCGCGTATATCGCGTATATCGCGTACAAAGCGCGTGTATACGTCTATTGTACGTAGTTGTACAATTTTTCGTACATATCATCGAATCGTTAGAATTTCATTTGGAAAAAATCGATTCTTTTTCTACATTTCTCTTACATATATATGTACATGTATTTTTATCGTTTCAATAAAACATTTTTCTGCGCGCTATAAATTCGAGCGTATCGATTTGCACGAACATGGAAAGAGCACTCGTTCTCGCATATTATCGTATTATCGCATCTTGAACTATTTCATTGACGAAATTGTAGTTTGCAACGGCTGTCAGCAGCTTTGATCCGAGTTAAAAAGATTCCCAAAAATGGGTATGTTGAGCCGAGGTTTTTTGTTAAATGGTACTTTGGCAAACAACAATGTTTATAGCTACGTTTATGATTTGGGTCGTGTGTATATCATAGATGGGACTGCATTAATCGAACAATCTACGTTTCGATTCGAACGATCGAACGCTTGTAACATGTATATAGTACGCAAACGTTGACAAACATTATATACATGTCATACTTATATACCTTCTATGCGTGCGCTTACATTACGAATAGAAATATAAATATGCAATAATTTGAGCTTAAAGTCACTTTATGATATAGGAAAATTATATACAACAATGGTTAATTCATATCGTAGATCACTGTGCTCGAAAGAGAGCGTAGCAGTGCCTTGTAACATATTTTATACCCATTCGCGTGCATGAACTTGCGTGTGTGTGTTCATATATGCTTTGTACTGTTTTCAAAGTCAAGGAATCAGGGGAAAATGGTGGCGGCGGCGGATGAGGAGGAAGCAAATCAAATACGCTTAACGTATAAATTATAATCGGGTACAGACTAGTTTGACGATTAATGAAAAAGAAAGGAAGGACGAAACGATCGAGATGAGAAATAATGAAGAACGTTCGGAACAGGAATTAATCGTGCATACGTATCGCGTTAATGCATACGATTAATTGTAGTTGAGAACGATTAAAAGAAGCACGAACGTGAAAAGAGACAAAAGAGGTGAATTAGTGGTTCGATTTACCGAGTTGGTCAATTTGTAGAAGAAACGATTGTAGGCGTTGTTACAGTGGGAAGGCCAGTCTTTGAAGCATGCGGCATACGCTACTACGTGAGCGATGTAATTTTGTTCGAAAGTACCACGTATTAAGTGCGAGTACGGACCTGAAAAATTAATCGAGACGTTAATTGGAATATCGGAAAGAAAATGAAAAATACGAGGTGGAATGGAAAATTTTATAATGGACGATGAAAGATGAGGATAAAGGATAAACGAATAAACGGATGTAATAGTGTTGAATGTAATAGCTATGCGTGTTGAAGATATTTGTCTAGGTTAGCGAATAAATATATGCGGATTGTAAGAAAAGAAGCGATGATAATATGTTACCTATCGCGTAGACTCCGACGTCTTCGCCTCCGTGTGTTTCGTCTTCCAAATATGTGCCAGCCATACTGGTATAGAATGGCTGATCGCGCGTTTCATCCTGCTCGACGGCTCTCCACGTTTCGTTGATATTATTACTATCGTTTCGTCTATGATGGAAGAAGCCAGGTCCGTTGATGTAACTAAGCGTTTCGTAGAATGGTACGTTTGGCTTGTTTGGGTCATTTGCGAAACCAAGGATATCGTTTCCTCTCTTTGGATATCCGTTTATGGTGAAGGAATGAGAGTGATCAGCAGTCACGATTACTAGAGTTTCTTCTAGCTTGACTTGTTGCAGAGCAGCCAATATCGCTTCCTCCAACTCCGATAGTTCTCGCAACGCTAACTTTACATAGTTATGGTGATGAGCCATGTCTATTCTTCCGCTTTCTACCTGCATTCGGAATAAATTGATATCTCGATAAGAAACGGAATAAAGCACGGAATAAGAGAGGATATAAGAAAAGAAAAGAGGTAAAAATACATTCTATTATGCGACTCTCACCATTAAGAGAAAACCGTCGTTATTCTTTTGGAGCAACTTGATAGCCTGTGTCGTCATATTGGCTAAACTCGGTGTTTGATCTGTCTTTACGGCATGATAAGGAAGATGGCTAGCAGCGAAAACTCCGAGAATCTTGGAGGTGTTTGCGACATCGATGGAAAAGAGTTGCTCAGCATCGGTTACCAGTTTGCCATCGGGATTATTTTCTGACCACAATTGGGCCAAATTTTGTCCATCCCCCCTGACGCAAGTATCCGGATCTATCGGCTCCATTGGTAAACCCAAGTGTTGAGCTCCGCCACCCATAATAACCTGACGTTGAAAAATTATTCTTCATTCGAGAATAAATTAGTCGAAGAAGATTGGAAAGGAGAATAGGATAAGATAGAATAGAAAGAATACATGCGTGACATGGCGAAGCGAAGAACGGCTAGAACATATTCTCTTACCTGAAACTTATTTCCTGGAGCCTCTTCGATCAGTTGCCTCGCTATATCATTTACGCAATCTTTGTATTGTTTAGGTATCGAGGTATCGCATTCCCAATCGCGATTATTGGTATGAGCGTAGAGTCCGGCTGGTGTGGCATGCGTGATTCGAGTTGTGGTCACGAATCCTATATTTGATCGAGCGATCGAATAAAAGAAGAAATTAACGATGAATAATTTGTTAACGTAACCAAGTTGATCTTTTTATTCTGTGTTTTCTTACGGGAACATTCAAGACAAGAAGAAGGATTTTTCTTGCGTTTCGATCCTAACGCATACACACGCACGCGCATGCGCATATACGTATACGCGTATGTATGAAAAGCAATGATTAAAAAAGCGTGCGTTACGAACGTTACGCCCTAGATAAAGCGGAAGGTCGACTCGTGACCTCCTCTACCGAGTCGTTTTCAAGCTTGTCTCGACAAGGTCCATTCGATACTGATGTTTAATGTTTAACACCGGTAGCTGACCGTGAGTCGGTCGTTGTTGCTAGCGAGTCACGTTCGCGCGCGTGCCGTTTTTATCTATTATATGCGTCAGTTGCTATCGATCGTTGCATCAGTTGCGTATAGTTATGTCTGATAACACACCTTTATATGCAATTTCCCGATATTTCCTACTTATTCTTTAATCTATTTATAACGAGTTATTGGACAACCCGGTTTCTTTCTCTTTTTCTTCCTTTCAAAGAAATTCCTATAAGAAATTCGTACGAGTATACATGTAGGTACGTAGGCAGATATGAGGGACGACTCACCGGTACCCATGCCGCTTTCTTGCGCCCAATCCGCGATCGTTGTAACTTTTCTCTTTTCGTCGTTATGCTTGTCGCATTTATCGAACGAAGCTTTGGTATCCAATCCGATGACTTTGTAACGACATTTCACACCAGAAAATATCGCGGTGGCTGTTCCAGCTGAATCGGGCACTTGTTTGTCGGTGTTGTACGTCTATAAAGGATAACATGGCAGGAGGAGATAAAGAAATTTCTCGTTAATTTCAAGTACTCGGTGAAACGATATCGAGATTTCTACTAAGATACCTATGTGATCTTATATGTTTGATACCTTGGCGAATCCAGTATTAGGGAACTTCTCGAAAGCTAATTTATATTCTTCGCCGGTGCTGCCCTTCATTTGGCCTTTGTATATTCGGCCAGCCGTAATCGTAGATATTCCCATACCATCACCGATAAAGATAATGGTATTCTTCGCGCGATTCTCGTTGTTCCGATAAGCTAGGTTTCTTCGAAGATTCTCTTGTCCAGATTTTAACCAAAATGACATATCTATAAAAAGAAACGTATCGGTGTTTGTTCGAGCTGTTTGTTCGTCAAACGTAATAAACGATTACGCGATGAATTCGTTTTCCGCAAATGTCGTAATCGCATTGTTCGAATGTCGAGGAGGTATCTTTCCGGGAGAAACATTGGAATCCTGTCAACGATGATACACTCTGCGGGCTTAGGAACGAATTATGATTATGACATCGCGATGATTCGCCAACGAATTCTTAAGCGTTATCTAGGTGCAAGAATCGCGACATAGCCGCAGACATTGTTAATTTAAACACGTTTTATCAAATTTTTGAAACGCAAAATTTATTTTTTCGATAAAGATCGAAGTGATTCGAAACGAATGGTAAATATCAAGACGAACCTTCGTAATCGGTTGCTTCTCGTGGTAGAGTGCTAGCGAGTCCAACAAATCCCAGCATGGAACAAATTAATACGACCAGTTGTTTCATATTCGTCGAAGGAACAGATCTGTAACAGATTTCATGTACACACGCGCGCGCGCGCGCGCGCACACACACACACACACACACACACACACACGTATATATACATATAACGATCGCGCGAGACGAGCTACGATAAGTCGACGACAATGCAACCATCGCGGAATACATGAGAAGATGAAAACGGAAAAGCAGTGTTTCGAATACGTGAACGCGATATCCATGCCTCGCGTATACGCATGTACGTAACCGAACATGCTAAAGAAAGAGAGGAATACGATTTGTAAATACGGCATGGTGGATTTCGTGGTCAATGACTGGTCGTTTTTCTAGTCATTCTTATAATACCTTTAACGAGCGCTCGGCTTATTGTAAGTTGATTGTGGCTGTTCGTTCGTTAGTTATGATATGATTTGAGGTTTCTTTGATTCATGCGTTCGTTTATTGGATAATAGGGTATAAACGAAAGATAGGAAGCGCGTTCTTTCGACGAGGCGCGAACGATTGTTCTTGCTTTCGTGTTTGCGCGTGACGGACACGTTCATAAAAAGGGAGAGGGATAAGGGGCGAACGAGTAACGAGCAATGAAAAGGGGAGCTGCAATTTGGGTCAGTCAGCGGGACAATGAAAACGGTTCGATCGCGCTCGGACGTTGGTAGCATACGGCTATGCACTGTACAAGGTGCGCGCATAAAGATACGTATATAACGTTGACGACTGGCGATGAGTGAACAGGCATCGCTGTTAACCGTGCGTAAGTTGCTGCGATGCAATATCTACGGTATACATCGCTGGAAAATAGAGGAACGGAGGATCGGAAAGCGAGAATCAATGTTCGAATAACCGTGCGCGATCGTAAAATCGTTTAACATGGTCGAATTGTTATCGTTGGAACTGTTCGGAGAATTGCCGATCTTGAGTTTCATTCACGACGGTTCTCGACGGTTCGTCAGTCGGCCGGTAATTTGTTCGCGCAGCAAAGGGGAACGATACTCGTGAAAATTACCTACCCAAATAATATAATGCGTAAATGGATCATGCTACGCGACAAACGTCTTCTTCCGTCCGTATGGTAATGCAATAGGTTTGACTCGTAGATCTCACGGCGTTTAGAATGTTGTCAGTAGGTACGTGTTTCGAGTGGAATCATCCTCCGACAGCCGATGCGAAAGCAGAAGACGGATTGGTCGACGAATGTAAATTAGACTTGACCAAAATCGATTTGAGTCGGTTGCGTTTGGTAGTGCCTCGAATTTGAGAAAACGGCAAAAGGCGAAGATGAAGAGACAACAGCAACAGCAGCAGCAGCAGCAGCAGTAGTAGCAGCAGCAGTAGTAGTAGTAGAAGTAGTAGTAGTAGTAGTAGTAGTAGTAGTAGTAGTAGTAGTAGTAGTAGTAGTAGTAGTAGTAGTAGTAGTAGTAGTAGTAACAGCAGCAGCAGCAGTAACAGCAGCAGCAGCAGCAGCAGCAGCAGCAGCAGCAGCAGTAGCAACAGCAGCAGCAGCCAGTTAGTAACGCGAGGACGAATGGCGCGAAAGATGATGGTACGAGTCGACAACCGTATCGTTGTTCGGTTCGTTTTTATCCGGTGGCTATTACCTGACCGGAACGTGATGCCGTGTTAACGCCGATACAGCGCTACCGAGGAAGTTTGTCACTTTATATAGCGTTTCAAAGGCCCTGGTAGATTGTGCACGAGGTGGAGAGCGTGCAAGGGACACTGAGAGTACAGATTCTCGAGGAGAGAAGTGGTTTGGGGAGAAGGGGAACCCCTCGTGTACTGCTAATCCGAGAGTAATTGAGCACCTTCGTGCCATTATGTCTTATGTCCGTGTGAGATTAATTCGAACGCGGATCTCAAAATATCTTGCGAACTACGAATATTTCTTTCTCTCTCTTTCTCTCTCTTTCTACCCTATGCTCTTTGACATCTGCCCCTTTCCTTGTTCTCTCTTTTCTTACAATGCGTATCCCTCTTCCCTAGTCATTTCCTTTCGTCGATCTCCCGATAGATCGTATCGAGGGGTGGCATTGATCTCAATTTTGTCTTTTTCCTCGTTTTTCTTAAATTCGTTAAAACCATATTCAGAGCTGTAAAATATCGTTCCGAATCGAACAAAAAGGATCTCGAATCGCGAATCTTCGATTACCGTTGACAAACACAGTTTCATCGCCGATAAAAATCGCGGTAACTACGAATCTTATCGCATAAGATCGTAGAGAGGCATTTGTTTATTCTTTTGTTTTCCTTTTATCACGCATAATCACGTTCGCAATGACATATCCGATTCAAGTTCGGAAAATGAAGCGAGCACGCGATCGATGCATTCGCGCGTAATCCTGTACGAGTGTTGTACGTTAAAAACAATATAATCACAGGAGTGTAACGGTATTAAACCAAGTAACGGGGCAACGACGAGGGAATCCAATCGACCAATCGCGCTTCCAACATTCTCTCGAGCCTCAGGAGGTGAGACAAAAGCTTGATTTCTCATTGGTTCGAGATATAAATGAGCGTGTTCGTTCGTTCTCGGATTTCACGTTTCGCGCACGTGGTGAGTATAGAACAAGCAACTTTCAAAGTTCTTCCGCTCGATGCGTGATCGGTGTTAACGTTTTACTTAAACCGACACGACATCGTGATCACTGCCTGATAATGATAATCAAAGGCATTGTTATCGAAATACTTCGAGATTTTTTGCACATTTTCTCCACTTTGATACACAACGATTCCTTTTCACCTTTCCATCCATTCAACTTTGTACCGCTTTTCCTGTTTCTCTTCTTTCTTTTATTCGATTTTTATATTTTTCCGTTATAAACGTTTCGGCGATGTGTATTTGACGATAAATAGCTGTAATAATTCTATAATAATTAAATATTATGTATTTTGTATGAAAATGTTATCGCAAATCTCTTGTTTCTATGCACGACAGTCACCATTTTCTTTCCTCTCGTTTCTTTGTGTTGAATCTCTTTCTTTCTAGTAGAAACTGATGGAGCAACATTTTCCTCATTGTTATTTGTGGTGCGTGAACGCAAGAGGTACGACTGACCTAACGTTTTGTTAAACTTTGTATCTCGCGAACAGAAATATAGACGAGCAAGTTTAGAAATTATATTCGGTAGAGTTGGCAATTTAGTAGATAATATTAACATCTATCGATTGCGATTAGGTCTCCTTTATTACCGAGTGAAAATACTTAGAACTGTGTTTAGGATTATGCCCGTCACTTTAGGGTCGGTGAACCGGAATATACAAATGAAGAAGGGCTATGCCGATGAAGTTGTAAAACTATCGGCATTTTCACTCGTGTTCTATGGCGAAGCAGATGGAAACTCAATGAGAAAAAAGGTGGGAGTAATGGTAACGATGTTGCTGCTGGTGGTTGCGGCGGCGCTGTCTGCACTGACGGCAGCATTGGATTCGATAATGGCGCAGTGGCATCGGCGTGACAGTAGTAACGATATCGAGCATGAAGAAGCAATAAAAGTACATAGAATTATTTATCTATTTTCCCGAGTACTAATTCGAGTCAAGCTAAAATTCGATACGATGCTATGATTCGAAAAAATATCCCGATATTATTATAAACTCGAATAAAAGACGACAAAGTGCATCGAGTTGGAGATTGTGGGTGTTTAAAAACCTTGTCCGCTCGTTTTCTTTGAAGCAACAAATTAGATACAATCGCGTTGGATGTTTGAAGGGAAATTCCAATTTCGTTAATTGAATTAATGCGACTTGTTTGCTGTTAAGCTGGACCACGTTGTTATAATTTCTGTGTATAGTTACTGCCGTGATCATTTTCATCGTTGGTGCACAGTGCGGTATAAAAGTGAAAAGAAAAGTTGTTCAACGTACATACGTGATTAAACTAATATGTTTTTATCCGATTGCTTTATTACGTATCGTTATGCGTTCGCGATTGTTCGGATCGTTGCTTTGAATTTGTTTTAATGAAACTTATTGCAGACTCGTTTTAATCATGTTTCGAATGCTCGATTTCCGCGAGTTATTGGAACTTACGTGATACGTCTTGGACAAAAATTTCGCAAACGAAAAATTTCACGACATTTCGTCGTATGACATTAAATACGCTTATTTCTCGATCGATTTATGCGGCATTTTTTTTTTTACATACGTATATATACGTGACGCGTATACGTGTTCTCAGGTTTATGCGATGCGATCAAGTAATGTTTCTACGGTATTTGCCAAAATTATTCACTGACTTTTCGTGCGACTTGTGTGGAAAAAAGCAAATAAATAAATAAAATTTCTCTTTTAAGAAAAAATTTTTTCCGAGTTTTCGTTATTGTCGTTTCATTGTAAATACTTCGGTAAATATTTGTTCTAAACCGCGTAAAAGATGAACAAGAAGGAGAGAAAAGCCGCATAGAGTATACACATATTCCGTGTAATTCCGTGCAAATCTGTGCAAGTCTGTGTAATTCTGTGTAATTCTGTGTAATTCTGTGTAATTCTGTGCAATTTAATTAGAAAGAATTACTCAAGCGTTATAATAAGAGTATTGAAATTTCTGTTTCACCTTGTAGAACAATGATGAAGGAAGCAAGTATCGTGATATATCGGCAGTATGTAGTAGTGCGATCGTATTATGGTATCCATTACATATTACGTGATGGTTGAGTGAGAAGGTCGTCCGGAAGGAACAATTACGCGCATAAAGAAACTGGAAAGGGAAAACTGGAAGCGTTCCGTGCTCGTCCATCCATGAAACAATGAAATCGTAGTTACAATTACGGTTTCCATCAGCACATCTAGCATAACGCATTTACCCAAGTTTCGCATATTTTGCAACGTTGTAGATTTAATGTGTATTTTATGAAATACAAGTCGTGTATTTCGTAATATTTGATCGCTGATCAAAGGAATGATCAAATTCGTATCATATTGCTTAAATGTTGCATACATTTCGGTAAAATTCATTACCGAGTATCCATTTCGCTGGATAAGACAAAATAAAGAAGACGGAAAGCAGGAAGCGAAGATGGAGAGAAATGAGAAGGAGAAAAAATAGTTGAACGCGCGAAGGTTGAGGTTAAGTGTGACGGCGAATGAGACCGAGAGAGAAAGTAACGGGGGTTGATCGAGAGCTGAAACGACGCTATAGTCGGGATCGCGATCAGCAATGCTCTGTAACTGCCACGATCGTTGTTGCATTTCAATCATGCATATATATAAACGGCAGTCAAGCCCATTAGCTGTTTCTAATTCTAGCGATAGGTGGATGAAATCGTTTATTCCGTTACAGGTTTTTTATGCGATTAAAAAGGTTTGATTACTTTTTGACCATTTTTAGATGGTACCACTGTCAAGCCTACTCTCTAATCATAATCATATTCGTTCTAAGCATAATCGTTGTACCGATCAAGTGTACAAATTCACACCACTCGTTAGCAATACTACGTATATACTGACCAATTCTTTCAAAGTTTCAATCGGTTTTTCTTTTTACATTTTTCGTCCTTACATTTATGTTCTCATTTTCACAATGCACTGAATCAGATGTTGAGAAAAATACGGATAAGAAGATGAGAGGGAAAAGGAGAAGATGAAACGTGAAATAAAGGATTAAACACTTTCTTTTTGTAACGTCTCTTTATATACTCTGAAGTTTCTCGCGGCCACCGTCGAGAATTATCGCGAGATTCTCGCGCGGTTTTCGCGGATAACAGTGAGCGAATAATACGCATTAACGAGGTAAAACGCGATTTTTATGTATATTAAAAGAATCACAGAGCGATGGAAATCGTGGTATAATTCGCGTGCATAAAATATCTCCGTGGAATAAGAGCACAAATTATTTGTCAGTGAAACAAGTCGAGCGCTGTTTCCGACGCAAAATATTTCGGAAAAAAGAAAAAAATATATATATCTACATATATCTTTTTTTGTTATAGGTGTCCATTCTACGTACATTGTCCGTCTATAACCGTATCATCTCCTATTTTATTTGTAGTCAATCTTGTCCAATTTTCGTTTCAAATTACCCAATCGTTTCTTATTCAATTACTCCACCATTTCGTTAGGTCTAATTAATAATATTTCATTAGAATTTGGTCGCTATTCTAAATCTACATTTGATCGCATGCGTGATCCCCTTGTTTTATGTTCCTTATCAAATCGTGAATTTTTCGACGAGAGAAAGGATTAATTAATTTTTAGCATAAAATTGGCTAACAAAATTACGATGGAACGTATCGTAGTTTCTCTTTGTGCATTGCTGCAAGAATTGAAACAAATATGGGGAAGGAGGATGATGAAAAAATGTGGAAAAAAGCTTGAACGGACTGTTTCGAATATCGCAGAATGCTTCGCTTCTAATAATGCGATTCGATGCAACGCAACGCGACGCGACGCAACGCGACGCGACGCAACGCGACGCAACGCAACGCAACGCAACTCAACGCAACGCAATAGAACGCAATTGAACCTTGAGAGTAATTGATAAAAGTAAAAGAAACATTCATAGTATCTGTCAAACTTTGGACAAATCGAAACGGTATCTTAAAATATCTTAGTTCCTTGTTCGTTCGTCGACGAACTCGCGTCCTGCGCGAGTACCTTTGTTTGTGAAATATAGGTATTGAACGCATCCGTTATCCGTTATATACCCGTAAGTATTCGAAACTCGCGAGGAATTAATGGTTGCTTCGCAACCATACGAATACGCTTTTAAGAGCCCCTCTGGACTGTTTGAATAGGTGAAAGTATGTAAACTTTCGAAAAAATAATTCTACTAAATCTCGTTTCACATATCATTATAGTTTTTATAGTATGTAGATAACGGCCAGCCGTTGAAAGGAAAAAGGATAAGAAGATAACGCGTGTATCGTTTTATGGGAGAACGTTTACCAGTTCCCGTTCGTTTTTCTTCGTATCGCTATTTCGTGTCGTTTGTATCACGCTTGTTACTCTGTTCTTACGATGAAATTTGAACGTGTGCCTAGTTGGAACGTATCTAGGACGAATAATCGCAACAACGTTATCCTTGGAATCCTATTATGCGACAATATCCATATCAGAGGAGGAATTTGGTGTGGTCGGGGCCAAACTGCCCAACGTGTCTTCGTCCGGTAGGGCATGTTGACAGCCGGTCGGTGTTGGACTTAACGGTGGAAGATGGGGAGATGAAAGCATCGGATCACCGCTATGAATCGGACCGTTTCCATCGTCCTCCATCAGATCTTCGAGTTGCGACATACTTAAGCTTGTCGGTTCTTCGGTAACTAATTCTGGAATCTATAGATGAAATTTTGTATGTAATCTGTTTGTTTTGCCGTATGTACGTGCAACTGCTTACTTACTAGCGAAATTTAATCTAGGATGCGTACTTTTTAACGTATGGCTATATAAAAGAAGTGACTATTTTCCATTTTGAAAATCGTCCTCGATACGAATATACATGGAAAAGGTAATTCGATGGAAAACGTACATGATAACCGAATCATGATTACAGTGTTTGTTCTGGTAAATGCAACATAGAGGAAAAGATATTGCTAAGACGTGAGAATAAAAAGTATGGGCGAAGAAAGAAAGAAAAGAGAAGATAAAATAAGGACAAGACGAACGGGGACATGGTTGATAGTAATCAACGAGGAAGGAAAAAAATGGTCGTCTATAAGACTGTTGTTTGATCGCAGAGGCGAACATTGTTTCTCGCGCGCGCGTTCACGCGTCACTTGATGACAGAGGGAAGAGGGGAGGAATAAAGGAGCGATTTCGTAGCTAGTATGTAGTCTGATCGAAACAGATGCGAATTATGAAACCAGTCTCGGGAACGAAGCGAACGTTTATTCGGATCAAGGATCGTGAAACGATCATCGATGTACGTAAGTAGGTATGTATGTACATGTATCGGCGTTGATCGGTGTGTAACCTTGACGAAATTCACAGCATTGGCGGTGTCGTAGCCGAGTTGAGAGTGGTCGGGCCGAGTGGTCGCGCGAGGATGCACATCGTTATAAATGTATACCGCGACCCTGAGAAGGCAAACAACGCACGGGATAGGGCAGGAAAGAAGATAATACAACAATTCTGTTACCTTACGTTGCTCGAGCTTGTTTCGGGGAAAGGCGTTGAGCATGCTACCAGAAGTCGAGGCCCAATTGAAGTCAGAAACTGGAAGCCCGTGTGCCTTTACCTGCAACTCTAACTCCTGAACCCGTAAAAGAAGTCGACGATTCTGATGTTCCAATTGCTTGTGTCTGAGTTCGTTTTGTTTCATTCTGGTCAATTCATTTTTTAACAATTTTATGTACTCGACCGACGACTTGAGAATCGTACCCTTATTTGGCCTAACATCTCGGACTATTTCGTAATATCTGAAAGAAACGGAGATTTTCCATCAACAGCAGAGACTTGGATTTTACGATTGAGATGGGAATACGAAAAGAAGTAGGAGTAGATGTAAGAGAAAAAGAAAGAATAAGAATATAGTGAAAGGATGAGGGCGTAAATAGTTGTATCTATATTTTATACGCTGGAATAGAAAAATTATCGTTCGTTTGGTCTTGGAATTGATAATATACCGAAAGAGGATTGAACCGGACGAAAGGAAATACACGGACGAAGGGGATATTTGTCGAGATGCGCAGTCGACAGGGGCAGAAAGAGGCAGAAAGAGGCAGAAAGAGGCAGAAAGAGGCAGAAAGAGGCAGAAAGAGAGAAATTCGGTAAACGGGGTCGTATCAACATGTTTGCCATTGTAATTAGACAGAACGAGACTCGGTTTCGTTATCGAGCCGAGACACGGTAAGTTGGTTTACTCGCAGACCTTTATTACAGGCATCGTTGGCGCGATACCAGTGTTGGAAAAAATCTGGTACCCGGCCGTGTCAAGTATCGCTCGTTTATTCGCAAATTTACTCTTGTTCGCGAATGCTTGTACCAGAGGAAGCTTACGACAGCTACTCACACGAAAATGAAGGAATTGGAGTGTTTTTTGCTTCTGCTTTCTTTTCTTCGTTCTTTTCTAACGATCTTCGTGAGGCATAGAGAGAGGGACGTGGCGGGTTATTATTCTGCACGGATGCCGTCCGATAGGAAAGAAACGAAAGAAAGGAAATGGCATGAAACCGAGAAACGTACTTACGGGTCGTTTGTCTTAGGTAAGAGTGTGCCAAGCTCCTTGATTCTGTCGTTGATGTTAAATCGTCGCCGTCTCTCGACTGAAAGTCACAATGATAATATAAATTACAATTGGAGCGTGGTAATCTGAAACGGATATGAACGCGTCGTTACATATGTTAATAAATATATATTAGAGGGAATAAGGAAGAATGCGGAAACTAGGATTCACAGTCGTCGGTAATCTAGATACGAAGAGCATGCGTGGTGTCGGTTAAAGACGGCTTCGTCAGCAGACTTTGTCAGACAAAGTTTTATCGCGTTGCTTTGGAAGGGACACGCATCGAGAACTAAACGGTCGCAATTATAATATTTCCCGGAAAAGACGAAGAAAAGGAAAGAGAGGAAAAATCATTGGCGATTCGAACAACCGTTGTACATTGTCTTCGCCGATAACCGAGAGCAACGTAGATATAGGTTACATGTGAAAATATTACGGTTTTTCGCATAGCGTTAATAGTACTAATCAGTAGTAACAGTAGACCGCGACATTTTACAGTGAATCTCGTTTACTTACTCATATTGTGATTATCTTTCTTTTGTCGGTCTTTAGCAAGCGCATGTATCTCCGCCTCCGTAAGTAGCAAAGGTTCTGGTTTGATTTGTAGCTCTGGAATATTGGACAGGCTTCCTGATTGACTATCCTTTAAATTATCGCTTAGGGAGTTAGTTTCAAACGACAAAATGTCGTCCAAAAGATCCTCCGCCTGTAATCATATTGTTCTTGCTTTATCCATGTCTTGCGATGTATCGATCGATGAAGGAAGCGCACAAATGCGATTGATGAGAAAGAAACGGAAAGAAACGGAAAGAAACGGAAAGAAACGGAAAGAAACGAAACGAAACGATAGAACAAAGCGAAATGGAACGGAAGTGTGCAAGATGATAATCGTAATGACGGATCTTTTTCGTTTCTTTTCTTTTCACAGCGTTGCTTCGTTTCATACTCGATTCGCTTTATACCTTGCAACGGTGATTCTAGTACGAAGAGGATAGAGGTAAGTCTCCGTATAAGAGCTATAATTCTTATTCGTTATTACGATACCTACGAACTGTACGTTTATATGGAATATCCAAAAGTAAAAGAAGAAGAAACGATGTAAAACGGACCATTGCGAGCATCCACGCTCAGCGTACATCGCTTATGGCTATTCCAGTTGCGTACGTGTAAGTTACGTAAATATTACGTAAGAATAATAACCGATGTCTGTCCGTGGAAGAACGTGTCGATTGAACGTGCCATGTCACGAAGACAATGATAGTAGCATGAAGGCAGAGCGGAAAGATAGATCGGGTTATAAAGGAGAAAGCGATGGAATAGGTAAGAATGAAAGGTGGAAGAGGCAACGAGAGTAAGATGGAGCCGATCGATAGGGAGACACGTACTTGGTTGATACTTACGATTAGTCGATGTAGCTAACTGAAAAAGAAGGTTTCACTTACGTTCTCTTATGATTGGCGTTCTATATTTGACGAAGTTACTGCGCGAGTTGGAAAGAATAATTCAAATACGTCGTAATTCAGCTGGTGTACGGATAAAACGATTATCATAACTGAAATCGGGTCAGGTTTCGTATCGTTGTGTCTCCTTTATACCGTGCTTTATCTCTGACGTTGTTCTTGCGTACTTGCATTAAAAGAAAAGAAATAGGAAAGAAAAACTCGGAGAGCGTTAGTCGCGTTCGCGAAAAGAATGGGAAACAAAAGAAAAAGAAAATATTGCTGGATATTGCGCGCCATGCAGGCATTTGGTAAAACGGAAGTTGTTGTCCTTGGGTCAGTCGATAGCGTTTAAATCGAAAGAACGATTCGGAGGGAGGTTTTCGTGGTAAATCCGCTAATATGTTCTAGGTATAGTGTTCGCGCGCGCGCGCGCGCGTGTGTGTGTGTGTGTGTGTGTGTGTGGTAGCACTTCCGTCACAACTGACATTTTCCCACTGGTCCACCGCCTGTATTCCTCTGTATTCGTGATTGTGTTTGCTCTTTTCCGGCTGTGCACTTAGCCCGAGCTGCCGCTCATTACAAAACGTAAAGCACGGCATCGTTGGCGAATGTTAACATCGACCCTGTATGTTCGCGGCATATTAGCATTTAAATGTTTTTTATCTAGATAAACTGTTATCGACGCGATTGTCGCTACTAGTTATCTCGAAGAGCATTTTCAGCCCTTGATCAAGAATGATTTATGTGCCGGTTCCAGCGGTCGGAAGCGTTGCCGCTTATCGTGATTATCTTGCGCGTCTCTGCCCGTGGCTACACACGTCGAGCGTAGTGAATGAAAATAGAGCGAAAAAGATTGAAAATTACAGCGATAAAATTTTGTAAGGTGAGAGATCGCGAAACGTCGTTGCCACGTGGATCCATAGTTCGTGATTAAGCACGAACACGATTACGAGTGGATTACGATAACGCGTGCGATATTGGTCACGATATTGGTCAAGATGTTGCTCGTGATAATGGTCCTGTATACGCGAGATATATAAAAAGAGGTACGTAACATTCCAACTTTTATTGTCCATTGTTTTTCCATGTTTTTCCAATCTATCGAAAGGTTGCGACGCGTCAGTACGCTTAGACGTTGAAACAATCAGAGAAACGTGATAACCAACCCCTGTTCCAACTTGCTCGATTAACACCGATATCGATGCGTAACGTTGTATCAATCTGCAAATGCTAATCGACCAGATTTATACATTACGAATCTATTGTACTATCGTTTCGTTCTATCTCGATTCGTTTCGTTCTGCTCGTTTATCCGTTTCGAAATGCAACGTTGATAATGCAACGACGCGATAACGAGATAACGCGATAACGGGGCTACAATTAACAAGTATGAACCGCGTAAGTAGAAAAACGTACGCGAGATGGAATAAAAATCAATGAACGAATGTATCAGTGGCTCACAAAGGTGAATATTTAAACGAATGGAATGAAACTCACCTTACACCTTCGGGTTATTATATTAAACACTGGCATGTTGTCGTTGCTTGTAAGAGAATCCGACGTTGAAAAGATAATAAGAACCGTATATTTGTGCGGTCAAGCTGAGACACGTGAGTATGTGGGCACATACGCAGGCACATACGCAGGCACACACGTGGTTAGAAGGAGCACAGATTTAAGAAGCTCGTAAGCGTAAACGCAACGAAGACGGGTAATAATGAGGATATCAGGAAGGATCGTTCCTTCGGCGTGTAATCGATAAAATTCGCTTCCCCGGCGAATGTGAATTACTGTACGTACATATAGGATAATTGATAATCGTGCAAATCGTCCGCACCACCGGAACTATCGACAAGCGAAACCGACGATTTCGGGAAATGAGGAAATCAGGAAATTATTTCCTTTCGATCACAAATGTCGATATCTTCTTCATAGCCGTCTTCCACGTGGTCATTGCCATTGCATCGTCATCGTCATCGTCATCGTCATCGTCATCGTCACCGTCACCGTCACCGTCACCGTCACCGTCACCGTCATCGTCATCATCGCCATCATCCTTGACATCATCATCGTCGTCATCGTCAACGCTAACGTCATTTTCGACGTTAACCTTATTCTTTTCCTTCTCCTTTTCCTCCTTCCCCTCCTCCCTCCCCTCCCGCTCCACCTGCTCTTCTGTTTGCACCGACTATTGCCTTCTTCCTTCTTCGAAGAATTCGAATCTTTGACGCGTATCGCAAATTCTGACACGACACGGTACGTTGCGTATGCACTATCGTATGGCGAATATTTCCACCGGAATGTTTTCACCGGAAGAATCGCGAAATTTCTCTCAAATGAACGTATTTATGCTTTCGGCGAATGATGGAGTCGTAGAGCGGCGCGACGACGATCGGTATCATCGGCGAGGAATAATACTCGGAGATGTGCGTTTAGCGAGAATAAGGAAGAGAAGAGAAAGGGAAGAGAAATGCAAAGTGCGCAAAGATGTGGCGCAAAGAGACAAGGGCGAAAAGAAGAAGATAGGAAAAGAGCGCGGAGGTCGTACGAATATATCGAGTGCATATAATCGTTATATATGGAATAACGGAGCGATTTTGTATTGGCAATAGGAAAAGGATTGTTTCCGCGTGTAGGATAGGCGATAGTGGTGGTCAAATGGACGCGGGTGATAAAACGTAAGCGAAAAGGGAAGCGAACGTAAACGCGAACGCGAACAACCGTTGTTCGAACGAATGCATTTTTCGGAGTCGAAGGTTTACCGCCGCGACGACGCTGGTTCGTAGCAACCTTGCGTTTTCTCCTTGTTCCACCGTTCCGTCGCAACTCGGCTACCTACGATTAAGCGCACCTCAAGGTTGCGGTTACCCAATAACGTATCTCACGATCTCCGCGAACCGAGGAGGGATACCGAGTCAAACGGGATCGGAGGGAGTACCGGGAACAGGGAACGGATATTCGATGGCGGGAGACAAACAGGTGGAGTCGATACGCGTAGTATCGAGATAACTCGATATTAAAACTGGTAAAGTATGGTAAGTCTGTCGAAAAATACGTCACGCGTTAGAAAGAATCCGTTGGCCAAAAGAGAGTCGTTATCGGTATCAATCGAGAACGATAAGCCTATAAATCTACTCTGGTAAATCGAATCGGTCGAATTGAGAAATTCGCTTTTACCGTATCGATGTACGACAAGTTGTCCTCGTTATCGGTTTAAGCGTAGATCAGAAAAGAATATTGCCGATGTTGCCTCTATTCCAAGTCGAATCCCATCATTTGGCGACTCATTGATCGTGACTCTTCCTGTCGTCGTAATCGTCGTCACTGTCACTGTCACGATCACCGTCACGGTCACCGTCACCGTCACCGTCACCGTCACCGTCACCGTCACCGTCACCGTCGCCGTCGCCGTCGCCGTTGTTGAACTTGGTTACCGGATGTTGCCACTCGACGATCGCATGGAAAGTTTCCTCGTAAGATGTAACGTTTACGTATAGCGGCAAGATATTTCTCTTCTTCTCCTTTGTCTCTCAGCCCTCGAGTCGGTTGGTCGTGAAAGCGAAACGTCGATCGTGATTACGACGAATCGAGGAAAAGTAGATAGCAGGAGATGAAAGACGAAAAGACGAAAAGACGAAAAGACGAAAAATCGCGTTGCGGAAGCAACATCGAACGAACCATCCAACGAGGTAAACGACGCTCCGGCAAGGTTTATTCTCGCGCGAAACCGAACCTCCACCGCCGATCGGCTCGTTTCGGTACTGCTCGCTACTGCTCGAATGCCAGCCACGCGCCACGCGCCACGAGCTTCGTGATGCCCCACGCCCGCTACTATCGGCTATCGTTAGGTGTTACCGCATCCTCCCGTTATCCCCTACTATACGACTATTGCCACCGCCACGAGCCGATCGCGATTTTTCGTCAAGCTCGATCTACGCGTCTATTGTTCCGCTAGTACTATATACCACCTTCCCCATATCTATTCCCATTTTTTTCTTCCTACTGTTCTTTCGTCTTTCATTTTCTTCGTCCTTTGAACACGTCCTTCTTCTCAATAAGTCCTCTACGATCACGAAGATTCGCCATTTTTCTATATTTCCTCGAAAATTTCTCTTAAACGACACTTGGCTCTTCGTATACGTAGAATCCTTCTTCTTCCTTTCTCTTCGCTGACTTGCACGTTTTTAACCATACCACTTCCCTACCTAAATATTCTAATACGGATGTTGAATTCGCGTTGCGACAAATTTCTCCTACCGTCCATGTCCTATTGCGTATTCGACTCTCGTATTATAGCTGTACGACGCGTCTCAGATATTGAATCATGGTAACGGAGTTGGTTTCTCCGCTAACCCAGTTGTTGGGCGTATTCGTGAAATATTGCATCGTGTAACAGACAGGTGAGCGTAACTAAAAAAAAATAGCAACATGAACATTTTTAATCGATAAAACTGTCGAAAATAGTAGGTAATTCGCTTTTATATCCCTTTCTTCGCAAGAAGAATTTGCAAGTTCGCTTGTAATTAATTTCCTACGATAATATAAAGTAGCCTATTTTCTATTTTGAAAATGTTGAATAAAAGCGTAGGAAGGATGAAATGCTGTAGATAATTTTACGCCATCGGAACATTTCTGTGTACCTGTATACGCGATACGAGAGCAAGAATTGCGACTACGGCGACTATCGTACATGTATCGAATACATATACGATATCGTACGAGTGTTCTCGCAAAAATACGATATAATAATATAACGTCGTCGTATAACTACTCGAAAGAGTAAGAGACATTATGGTTTCTGCGCGACTTTGGATGCCAAACGAATAACAAAGAAAAAGAAAGCGATCGAGCAGTCGATCGATCGATTCGACCTTCGAACTGCCAAGTATGCTCGCAATTACGATTTCGTATCGCTTAATCTGCTATTAACGTTCACGCGATCTTACGAGGTAACATATACAATAGTATTTCCAATGATTTTCTTTCTTCTTTCCAGTCTAATCTCGTTCGGAATTTGTTCAATTCCGCTATAGTTGTTCCCTATAGAAACAACGTGCACGTGCGTATATATGCACATACGCATGCATATACGAGAGGTATAAATGGCACCAAGTTTTCATTAACAGATTCCTCGTGGTTGTCTCTGTTTCTATCGCTATAGCTTTCGTACATTTATATCGCGTTATCGTTTATCCATGTACGTATGTACTACGTAGTACCTATGCTGTTTATCGGCTATCCATAGGCATACCACCGTATGGCATATTAGTTTTCGGTCAGGCTTCGAACGAATAAGGCGCGTGTTTGTTCGAATATAAGGAATAGCTTGATAGGAAACAGGCTGATCGATTACCTCGGAATTGCTAGTTGCGACACTGGAAAGTCCTGGAGACATTGCACCAGTTGTAGGATCTGGACTAGCGGCAACCGGATTACCGTGCGACAATATCGTAGGACCGTGTGGATACGAGGCCAGATGAGGATGCTGCGGCTTTGGATGATGTATCGTTGGCCCCGGTGGTGCACTCTGTACAACCATTGGCGCGGATGTCGGCACAGCTTCGACGGAATTTCTACCGAGGATGCTGCTTTCATCTGCAGCAGCGGCGGTACCGTTGCCGCGGAAAGACTCGTGAAGATATTGCCGAACTTGATTCTTCTGCTTTTGAACAACGTGATAGCGTGTCGGATTTTCCAACAGTGTCCGTACCTGCGAACAAAAGTGACGCGACATGGTAAATCGATCGATCGATCCCCTTTCTCTTTCTTTAACGGCATTTCCCCGTTAAACACGCGCGTGGTTAGTTCTCGCTCTAACGAGTCTAATATTCACTTTGGTTATTACCGTGAAACTATACGCGTATATATGATACATAGTTGTTGTCGTGCTGTGACGGTTTACTTCGTAATGGTGACAAGTTTCCATCCACGCGTTCCCATTCAGTTGTTTATTCCTTGTCTATCCGACCTTTCCCTTTCTTTTTTCCTTCTCCATTTTTTCCCTTTTTTATTTTCTTTAAATTAATTAAACTTGCTGAAAGGTACGAGAAAGAAAATACGACATATGTACATGTATATATATATATACGTATACATACTTGGAAGACGCGAGTATCGTATTCTAGAACGATTTGCCTTTATTAGGCATTTAGATAAGAAAAAAGCAGTGTAACTACGCGATATCTTTCTCCATTCTGCTGGTATTAATCACGTTATTCTGTAATAAATTCTTTAAACTTTACTACGAAAACGTCGAAAGTTTGAATCACGCGTTTGAGCACGTGTTGCCTCGATACCTCATTCACGCATTTACACACACATATGTCTGGAGGACATGATATCGTATTCATAGGATCCACGCATCGTCGTCATCGTCGTCATCGTCGTCATCGTCGTAACCAAGTAGTATGCATTTGTCAACTAGTACTAGCGCACACACACGCATTTCTCTGTTTATACATGCAATGAGAGAAAGAAATAAAAATCGGTTGGAATAACGGGGAACGAGAGAGTCGACGATTGTGCACACGCAAGGATAAAGACATACCTGTAAAACTTGCGGTGGTACATCTACCCCGATGGTGGAGAGCGTGGTAGAAGGTACGGGTCTGGGAGGTGCAGCCGTTGGTCTCTGTTGCTGCAAATTCTGACGGAATTCAGCCTCTCGCCTCTCCTGCTCCTGCAGCTGTTCTCGCATCAGCTGAAGTTTTAGTTGCGTACGTGAAGTGGGTGTCGCAGTCTTAAACGTAGGTGGACTGAAAATCATCGAAAAGGAATCGATTTTATGCACGCTGTACTCTACTCCTTCCAACCAATCTACAAAACGCGTAGACTTTTTACGCGATTCATAAGTTCGTTACTCGTTTGGTTAGTTTTTACCCTTAATAATTCATTCTGACCATGGAGTTATCGTCTTCCGCGAGTTGCGATAGCGAGATTAGAAACATCGAATGGTCATTCTCGACTGTTCCACGCTTTCTCCACCTTCTGCTATACCGGTAAACGAACGAGAAGAAAATATGAAAATAGTCCGAGATGGCTCGCACACGTATACGCGTTACTCGCCATAGCGTACGTTACACCCGATTGCAAGTGTGGGAATCTAAAAAATAAGTTATGCTTTTATGTACCGAGGTTGCGACACGTTACATCGAAATATACATACATATAATATAATATACATATGTATGCGTGTGTATGTCGTATATGATCCAGGAACGGACCTTACTTTTTCCCACTCTTCTCCGCCTGTGACAGCGTTTACGTCTGTTGAATCGAAAAATATTTATCCCTTTTTATTATTGGATAAAAAGCATTGTTTGTGTATGATAGTCGGCACCGAGTTAACTAGATCGTCCCATAGCCGGACGATAGAGTGTCTGTCGTAGGGAATCTAAATGGTAGAGATGTATACATGCATGTATATATGTATATGTACAAACACGTTTGAAACTCGCGTTCAAGCGGAATGCTTTGCAAGAGATAAACGCGTAGAAATTGCACGACGTTCCGACAAGAGGTCGTATTAACAAGTCGCCTAAAAGGTATTCCTGATTTGGGAACACGGCCAAATTATAGCCATAAGAAAACCAAAATAGAGAGATTGCGCAATTTGGATCGAGATTCGATTCTTCTCCTCCGACTCGCGATTTTTTCTTCCGGACAACGCGCATCAAAATGATCGGAAGCATAACGCGTTAACGCGTTAATCTCTGTGTCGTTTGTTTCAACGCGATCGAGACTTTGTCCATTTTGTATATTTCTCGTGCAACTGTTACGCGTTACATAATCATCTTGGACGAAAAACTTAACGAGTTGCTCTATATATTCCTTCCTTCTTCTTTCCTCCTCTATCGATTCTTCCTCGTTTACGCCATTCCCCGCTTTTCTTCTGTTCACGAGCGACACATTTTCGTTTCTACATTTCTCCTGATTGCACCCTTGTAATAGAGAAACGACACGACGATTTTTATCCCTCTTTCCCGTGGTTTCTCGTCTGATGTCCAAATTTGAAAAATTCTCTCAGAGAACGCATCGCCTTATCGAGCATTTGCTCGAAAGAAGGAAAGAAGGAAAGAAGGAAAGAAGAAAGAAAAAAGAAGAAAGAAGAAGAAAGAAGAAAGAAGAAAGAAGAAAGAAGAAAGAAAGAAAGCGATAGGCATATTATAACGTGTCGAGAATAGAATGAATGCCGAATGAATGGCACGTACGTGAAAGAAAAGTTTTATTTACCGACAATCGATATCGAGAATCTCTATCGACTCTATACCGTGTTGCGTACATAGAATTTCACATGGGTATTTTTTATTTTTCAAGAAAACAAGAAAACAAGAAAACAAGAAAACAAGAAAACGTCGCATAATATTCCCATGTTTTCGTTCGACGAGATAGAACGTTTGAAATTAGTCAGAGATAAAACAAAGAAATAGGGAAAATGTTGAGGGCGTTACTCGGAAGCATGGAAACGAGAGTCGTGTAAGTACGTTATACTTGCGGTATACCGCCAGGTTCACGAAACACATCTACGCGCAAGAACCAAGGACGCATTTATATTTAGACCTAATGTTTACGGTCGACAAGAATGTAGACGTAGCGGTAAACGGAAACGGACAGGCGGACACGCGCGCGCGATCATCTCTCGTTCAACGAGAACAATCCCTCGACGATGATTTTCGTCATTCGAACGTAGTCAGTACTGCGTGTACGTGTTCACGAGTAAATATCGGAACGAATATCAAGAAACAAAGGGTATGGATTGGATAGGTGGATAGTACGGTTGATATGGATGAATAGTTTGTTGTAGATGGATGGATGGTTGGACTGGAATGGATGGAACGGAGAAGAAACGAAAAAGCGAGCAATTAAAGACGGGAAAGAGAGAATGAAAGTGATAAGGTGTAACGATAATCGGAGGAATATACGAACGATGCGATTGCGATGGAGAAATTAGATGAAAGGAGGTAGAAAATTAAGAATGAAGATATGCGTAAAGCGTTGGATGAACCTCGAACCGTTGTAACAATTCTGTACCAGCCTTGCGGGCGAGTAGATCGTAACGGCCGTGCAAATGCAACGTGACCATTGTTCCGAGAATTGGCGTGCAATAGGGACGACGTGGGCATTCCGTCAACGATCGACGGATCCATTTCGAGGATCATGCGCAGATCCTCGTCGATACCGATATGCACACGCACGTGTTGCTCCTGTTCTCCTTGTTCTCTCTCTACGATCTTTCCCTTTTTCTGTCGACGATCAGAAACGGATGATGGACAACTGATCATTCGAACGGCGGACTCGTCGTTGTTTTCGATGTTCAAACACGCGCACATTAACGAACAGTTGCAATCTTGAATATAGCGTCGCGATAATGGAATTGAGTTAAACGACGGTGATCGTTGTTTGCTCGGGAACAGTACCGATGTCGATGTCGATGCCGATGCCGATGCCGATGCCGACGCCGATGCCGACGCCGACGCCGACGCCGACGCCGACGCCGACGCCGACGCCGACGCCGACGCCGACGACGATGCCGATGTCGATGCCGATGCCGACGTTGACGTCGGCATAGGCACCGTATTCGATACTGATTCCGAGACTACGGAACGTGGAACTAGCAACGATCCGGCAGTACTCGTCCAATTGGACAGTGTTTTCGTCGTTGTCGTCGTCCCTGTTTTCGTTAACGTAGTTGCTATGGTGGTCGCCGTTGCAGCTATCGTCACAGCTGAGCCTCCTATTCTTCTCTCGATACTGGTAATCGTGCTATTCAACGAACGGCCAACGTCGTTTATTCGATTCAATCGCGACACTAAATCCTCGAATTCGACAATTTGCCGCACTGCCTCGGTTATCTCTTGCATGTCCTCCGAAGGACGTGAAAACGTTTTACGGCCAAACTAGCCGAGGAGCCGCGCCGCTACTAAGCCAGATGTCGCGTCTCTTTGTTGTGAACATCGCGTCGACGACAACGACGCTGTCAGCTACGAAAAACCGACCATTGCTCTAAACCTGGATTCGTTATACTCTTCTCTCTTTTCTACTCTTTCCATTTCGCTCAGTGTACGACTTTTGCGCATTCGCATATTCGCGCCAAATCCCGTTCAACGCCTAAACACCGTCTATAAACTCGACGTCGACACCTGGCTATCCAAGAGCAGAATTCACAGGATGGAATATAACGCGATCGAATATCCATTGAATTGCGCTCAGTTTCTCTTTTTTTCCGATTTTTTCAAATCTCTGCCAACGCGTATTTTGCGTGCAATTTTTCAACTTGGACCAGTTATTCGCGTGGTACCCATGCGAATCGAAGTTTATCATATGACGAAACATTTTTCGAAACATTTCAGAGAGAGATCGTTCGCTTTTGTGGAATGTCACGAAGCGTGGGTTGGTTGCTCCATAATCGTTCCGACGCTTCATCCAAGATCGAAATTTGGATCGAAAGTGCGAGTGCGCAACGCGAATAGGTCTGTTACGAGTTGAGCCGAACGTGAGCCGAGTTGAGTCGATGTATCGCGAATGGAGCCGATTCAAGCCGAAGCAAAGTAAAAGCGCACAGAAGACGGAGACAAGCGAAGAATGAAACAACTTGTAATCAAAGAAGTTGCGAGTCGGTGAATCGAGATGCGAGCGTAAAATTGTTCGAGTTAAGAAGCTAGTTGGACGAATCGATCTACGCGTAAAACGTTCCGCTCCATCTGTGTGTCGTGATCGGAAATTTTAAACGTACAACGATACAACATACCTGTCGATATTCGGTGCTCGACTCTTTAATTCGTAGTACATGATGTCTTGCAGCGGTGTCGACAAAAACGATAAAGCCTGTTCCCAATTCTCGTGGTTATTTCTATCTGCATTTTCTTGTTTATCACCGCAATTTGCTTCACCGATACCAATTATTCCGTTTTGTTTCTCTTGACATCGACGATCGCACAAATCTGCTTCGCGTTGCTCCAAATCAGCGGTAATTGCTGCCAGATCGAAACCCATGTCAATTCCAGATTCCTCCATTCTTGTACTTTTACTACTAAAAGTAGTAAAGTTTGTATTAAAGGAAAGTCGCGACGCGACGCGCCGCGGATTGTAGCGTCGCGACGCCACTCGCCGCGAACAAACTAGGATCTACGATACTTTTCTCAACGAAACGATCGCGATTACGAGACACAGCGATGTTCTCGAGTTTTGCTTTCTAGCGTGGCGCCTCCCCACTGGTAGAAGCTAGGACGCGCGTGTCGAGCGATAATCGGAGCGAGAGACGAAAGAGACGGGAGAGACGGGAGCCGCGAGTTGTGCGAGAACTGCGAACCGATCGGCGACGAGCGGGGGTCACGTTCGTTACTCTCCACTATCCACGCTACCAGATGCTCGATGCCCGTTGCTTTCGATGTTCCATGCTCGATCTCGGCTCAATGCCCAACCATTCACGCAACGAGGGGACAAGAGACGAGTAGATCACGAGTTTCTCGCCAACATCCGCCATCTCTCCCCTCTCTCCACCAACTACACTTGCCCTGCTATTCTCTGTATCCCGTCCCTCGCAGCCACATCATCCACTGCTATCGCTGTTAATATGTATGTATCGCGAGAGAAAGCGGACAAACGAGAAACGGCTAATAGAAATTTGACCGTTGACCGTACATGCCGGTAAATAATTTAATAACGTGGAAAAATATTGAAAAATATCGAAAAATATCGAAAAATATCGAAAAATAAGATGAAATTGTAGGAATTTGAAGACATCGCGGTTCGTGGATTAGGAACAATGTAGTGAATCAATGTAATGATCGTGAACGAACACCAACGATACGAGGGCGATCGTTCACGAAGGAACGTCGATGGAAGCGTGTGCAAGTTTCGATCCCTCCTTTTTAAAAGTATCACGATTTCTAGCAAGTACAGCCATCTTACGACAAACTCTTCAATCTTTCTTGTTAATCGCAATTCACGCAATCTCGTGGACGACACTCCAGTCCCTCTTCTCTTTGCCTCCTAATTTTCTTCATATTGCCACTCCGCATTACGATGCAAGAAAGTCAACTTGCTGGAATAATATGTAATAATTATAATATTTGCTTGTTTAAAAGGGAAAAATTGCGAAAGCAGAAGCCACATTAAAACGATGATGCTTTTTCGTTTATTCGTGACGAAACAGACCATCCGTAGACGTTGCATCGAGCGCTGCAAATATTATTGTACGAGATTTCGCGAATATACAGCGAATATAGAACGCGTTGGAAATAATGCAAGTCTTCGCGGTCTTCTTATTTCCGTTGTGCTTATGTATTTGCGAAATTCGTAAAATTGCTGACACCGTAACGCCGGTGTATATGGAATATGAAACGAGAACGGTAATAACGCCGTGTGCTCTGTTCGAATCGAAATAACGAATACTCGAACCAGTCGATCGAATTACACAGGAAACAACGATCGCGTGTTATCGACCCGATTTATAGTCCGGTATATTTCTATCTGATCCACGATGTATATTCGTCTTTGTGTTCTCGTGGTACTCTTCTTAGAGGTATGCGTTACTCGTGGAATTCAAATGTTTGATAAACAAAATCGTTTTCCACAAGAAATATCGAGGAAGCTGGACGAATATTGGAACTCGTATAAGGTATATATTGCATATCGCAGTGTGTTTCATGTCCCTTCTGAATTATTTGAAGCTTCGTCGACGAAACAAGCCAGCATGTTCCATCGTGATATTTTATCTACGCAATTGTCATATCGATATACCGTTCTTGTCTGTTCTTGTAGATCCGTTATAATAAAAGTTACTCTGGAAATCTAGAGACTAACCGACGGATGACTTGGGAAGAAAATCTAATAACCATCTATAAACACAATATGATGGCAGCTGCAGGTCATCATAGTTACACATTGAAAGACAATCATATCGCCGATCTCGGGACCAGGCAATATATTCGCGAAATGGTTGGTACTCGAACGGTTCGAAAGTTGCAACAGTTCCTGCTGTTTTATCTCGGTAGAGAGAAATTTATCAAAAAATTCAGTATACAGATATTTTTACTTTTTATTTATATAGATATAGTATATGTATATGAAAAATGGTGAAAAAATGGAGAAAAAATGGGGAAAAAATGGAGAAAAAATGGAGAAAAAATGGAGAAAAAATGGAGAAAAAATGGAGAAAAAATTCTCCTCCCTGGTTCAGCGGTTTCGTTTTCATTTTATTTATTTACAGGTAAAACTGATTCCTAGTCGTAAGCGGCGTGTATCGAAAGAAACGATGGTTGGAGCAAGTTTACACGATCCACGACGTATTGCACCACGACTAGATTGGCGCGAAGCTGGATTTCAAACGAACCCGGAAAATCAAAAAGACTGTGGAAGCTGTTACGCGTATTCGATAGCCGGCAGCATTCAAGGGCAAATTTTCAAGCAAACAGGCATGTTGATTCCATTAAGTGAACAGCAATTGATCGATTGCAGTACATCGACCGGAAATTTAGGCTGTTCCGGAGGCTCCTTGAGAAACACACTAAGATATCTCGAGAAGGCAAAAGGTTTAATGGCCGAGATACATTATCCGTATAAAGGACAAGTACGTTTCTATCTTCTCTCTTTTTCTCTTTACCTTCTTTTCCTACCATCTTCTTCCCTTTCCTCTTTGCGTAAATTTTTAATACGGAATGAGATTCTTTATTTCGTTCTTTTGCTCCCCCGTCCGAATGTGTATGACTAATGTATACGATTACGCTTGGATTAGCCGTATCGAGATTTTCGTTATTTTGTTTCTTCGTATTTCATAACGCTTATCTCCAAATACCGATTTAAATATATACCGTGGCTGATGTAAGAAAAACATTTTTACGAAAAGTGTACACATCGGAAATTCACGAATATCAACAAACGTAACGCAAAAGGATGGATATTCGTCGAATTATATTCGGATTACGTATACCGTCGATATAATACGTGTATATTAGCAACAAAGAAAAAAGAAAAAAGAGGAGAAAGAATTGTACGAAAAAATAAGTAAATCACTCTTAAACGCGTTTATGTTTCGAAAATAGCAAGGTGCTTGTCATTTCAAAGAAGACCTGAGCGTAGTCAACATCACTTCATGGGCCGTGTTACCGGCACGCGACGAAAAAGCTTTAGAAGCTGCTGTGGCGACTATAGGTCCAATAGCTGCGTCGGTAAATGCCAGTCCAAAAACCTTTCAACTTTATCAGTGAGTATTCCTTTTTTTTTGTTATTCCTTATCGCTGTTTGGAAGTTTTAATGGTTTGGAAATTGTAATAGTGCATCGAGTGATTTCTTTTATCGCGAGGAAGTCGAATCATCGATTTAGTATCAATTATGGTTTTCGTGTAATTCTTATATGGATATAAGATAATAATTAGACTTTGACGAGTAGAGCATGGAGAGAGCAAGGGAAAAAAGGATTGGGGTGGAAATGGAGTTGAAGATGTGGAAAAATAAGGGTAGCGAAGAAGACAAGGGGAAAGAAAGGAAAGAAAGAAAGCATTTTTGGTATTTCAAGCATAATAGTAATTGACTGATGTTCGGTAAATGTTTACGCGAAAATACGTAAACTTGTATCATCCCCCTCTGGTAGATACTCGAAGAAATTGGTCCACTTGCGCGATAACCTTTAGTGCATCGTTTATGCGATGACTCTGAAGCAGTAGAATAAAGTCAGTGAACTTGCATGTGGAAAGTAAAAAGGGCGCGGTCGTTCTATCCGAGATCTATATATGCAATTTTCTCTTCCTTCCACTCTCATTTCATTTTCCTAGTATCTACATTATGTCTTTTTCTTCTTCTTCCATTTTCATTCTTTCAAAGTCTCGCAACTGTCAAGTGCTTAACATTTCTTCATTTGATTGTTTTTCGCAGCAAAGGGGTCTACGATGACGAACTTTGTAGTTCGGACATGGTGAATCATGCTATGTTGATCGTTGGGTATACGCCAACCGAATGGATCTTGAAGAACTGGTGGGGCGATGAATGGGGTGAAAACGGATACATGCGCCTGGCTAAAAACAAAAATCGATGTGGCATAGCTAATTATGCGGCGTATGCAAAAGTTTAACTGAACGGGAATAAAAAAAGTAAAAAGAAACGCGTCTACGAAGTATGACCGGGTTTATATCTTTTTACCTCGAATATAAATACGATTGTATTCAAATATTCGAAGATTTTATCAAAGCTTCGACATCTCTAAATTAACGATATTACAGAATATCGTATATTTCTTCTTTTTGGTTTTCTTTCCTTTCATTTCGATCGACTGTTTGATCGTTAAAGGAAAAACGAGTCGTCGTGGTTAGAACTGGGTAGGAACTATTATTTGAAAACGTGGTTCACTTGGACAACTCGTAAAATCGTCAAACTATTCGATTTATCGACTTTCCATCTCTGAGGAGTAAAATGGTTACTACGTACCGACAAGGGTAGCACGATCATTCTCGGAAGCAATAGTTTCTCACCCAGCCTTGACTTGAGCCGGCAAGTAGACATTTTCTCGGAGATAATTCTCCGATTATCTATTAGCCGCGTGCGAAACAAAGTTTCAGCGAGAAATAAACATTTATCGCAAAGAGACATACGCGTAACTACGTTTAAACGTGCGCTCATGAATGCAATCGTCGATCGAATATATATATATATATTTCATAGATGGAATTTATTTATAACAAATTATACCATAGTACACATGTGCGTGCGTTCCGTTTGTGGGGAAATAGCGGCAGGTAGGAAAAGACTGATAATTTACGATCTTGCTTATCGATCGGATTATTGCAACGTTTCGAATTCTCTTCGGTTAGCTGAAATAGTCGAGAATGTAGGTGAAGGAGATGACAAAGGGGACGATGAAGACGACGAGGCAAAGCATGTTCGTAGCGCGTGTTTCCATCAACGATATCAGTACGATTCGTCTCTGTCCAATCCGCTGTATTCTCCGCTCATGGAGCAAAGTTCAGACTGTACCAAGAATCGATGCGTGACTAAACCATCCGAACGATGTATCTTCAGTCTTCGCGAATGAGTTGCTTGAGTTGTTGGATTGGCAAACAGGACGGGACCAACCGGGAAGATACAACCGAGGACGGATTAGCGAGTTATTAGGTGGGTCAAATAATGATCTTTACTCGTTGAGCGACCGATCGTTCTTGAGCTCGAACACTGAAGATTTCTTTGTAAAAAGGAAGGAAGGAAGGAAGGAAGGAAGGAAGGGAGGAAGGGAGGGAGGAAGGAAGGGAGGAAGGAAGGAAGGAAGGAAGGAAGGAAGGAAGGAAGGAAGAAAAGAGGGTAAAGGGAAAAGAAAAAGGGAGAAGGGTGGAAGGAAGAAAAACATGATAAAATATGGATAAATGAGACGAGTTGGATTGGAATTAGCGAAATCGTTAGCGATTCTTTCCGCGTACGATGCTAGTAACGAAACGAAAAGGTCAAAATAATCGATGTGTTGCTCGATGGGAAAACAGTGGATATTCCACGATCAGAGAAATAGTCCGAAATAATGTCGAAGAGTTAAATCGATGAGACGGAGAAAAATCTGTGGGAAAAGAGGTACGAGTGGTATATCGATATCCGTAACAAGTAGAACGATGCGTCTAATTCAACGACTATTGTTATTTTCTTTTCTTTTGCCGAATAATCAAATCGAAGGTATTTGGCCCAAAGTCACGAATCCCTTGCCTTCAGTTTGGTGGAATTTTTATTCGCGTTCGAGCAGTTCCTCGAGTTCTTCGTTGTCATCTTTCGAGAAGGAAGACTGCGCCGGATGTACGCAAAATAAAGTCGGTTTGATCAGCGCGACCGATTCAATTTTAACAGAGCTAAGAGTCGAATATGTCAAACAACAAATCCTCAAGAAACTACGGCTTTCTAAGCCACCCGAGATATCGATGTCGCTCTCGACCTTGCCGAAGCCTCTGATAAATGGTCGTGTGCTCGAACTTCGACCCGGAGCGCCGCTTGAACCGGAAAAATCAATCGACAGCTTCTATGGAAAAACCGATCAGATCGTTGTTTTTCCAAATGAAGGTCAGTCTTTATTAAATTCAACATTTTTCACGAATTTTACGAAACATTTCTATATAATAATTAAGACAAGGAGAAGGTAAACTGAGGAGAGAGGGGGATTTTCTATATAATCGTATATTAATTTACATAAGCTAATTAACACGAGAAATTTTGTATTTACATTTTTTCCGTAAAATAGACATTTATTTCTTATAACTTTCGCAATTACGATTTCATCTATCTCTTCGCGATGTCAATTGTTGACTATTAAAGTTACAGATAGATGGTTAAAATAGCGCAATACGATTTACGAATTAATATCTTCTAGTTGTTTATGTTTGATGCCGCATGCTCGTAAATCCAAGTTTTTCTTTGCGGGAAACAACTTTCCGGTAATAACCGCTTCAGTTCAGAATCCATGCGTGTAGAAGATAAAACCACTTCATCGAAACATATATAATATATTAATATTACAATATAAATATATTACATATTTATATATTACATATTAGTAAAAAATAGCGGCGTATCTCCTAAATATTCTCTCTCTCTCTCTCTCTCTCTCTCTCTCTCTCTCTCTCT
>NW_016909955.1:88613-100328 GCF_001483705.2 Eufriesea mexicana
CCCTCCCCCCCCTCTCTCTCTATCTCTCTCTCTATCTCTCGTCTTTATCTATCTTTGTTCTTTGCATTACCTTGAAGTACGGAAAAGAAACTAAAACGCCGGAAGATCGCTAAAGTGCTTAACTTATATGACACGCGTTTTCCGCATGATCACGTGACAGATGCATGCATGCAAGATTGCGCTTTCGTTGAGAAATACGCGAGCATTCGAATTTAACGTAATTGAAAAGTTTGAAAGAAATGTAATTTACGGGACGAAAACCCATTGGGAAACGAGGATATACAACATGTGTATTTATATTTGAATAAATGGCAAACGTTTCAGGTATTGCCGACTCGAAAAAGTGTCGGCAGAAATCGAACCGTTTGACGGGATTCAATCCTGCAGTCTGTTTTACGTTTTATCTACCGAACGAAATGCAATTTGTGGATGTGACCTCGGCGCAACTTTGGTTTTACAAGGAATACGACGAGAATGACGAACTAAATCAAACTTTCGTGCTTTCCGAACTCGATCATTGGGATTCGAATGGAAACTTTGAAAAAAACACAATCATGGCGATCTTTGAAACCGATATCGGAGGTGGGTAAATTGAAAAGCCTTCGTTTCTTCGGAACATATGCAACGGTGTATAAGTATATACCGTATAAAGATTTCGTCTCCTTCTCGTTCCTTCGCACATATTTCATTTTTTACTATTGCGCGTTATCGGCCGTGAGTTTCTGTGCCGTCTATTTCGTTTGATTTTCGCCACGTGAAGGTGTATTGCAAGGTTATTCGCAAACGAATCGATTCGACCGCTTCTCTTCCTGCCTCTGTCTCGTCATATGTCATCGTGCAAGTCCATTACTTTTCTCACCTTTATTCGCTTTCGATCCTTCTTTCGTACATTCTTTCGTATGTATACGTACATACATACATCCATACATACACACATACATGCATACATACATACATACATACATACATGCATACATACATACATGCATACATGCATACATACATACATACATACATACATACATAAATACACACATACGTACGTACGTACATACATACATACATACATACATACATACATACATACATACATACATACATACATACATACGTACATACATACATACGTAGGTACGTAAAGATCATTCGCGAGTCTTTGACAAATCTTTGACGAATTAGCAGCTTGGTCGCGCATACATACGCATACATACGTATAGGCAAAAAGCTGTTAGCCACGCATAGAGATAAACGAATAAAGTTCTCTCTTGGAGGGGATGAATTGGCAATTTCTACGCGTTTCTCGCTATTCGGTAAGGAATTTCAAAATAAATAGTATAAAAAGGATATACCGAACGGAAAAAGGAAACGTTTTCGGGATATAAAGTTGTCGCTTTTAATACATTCGTGCTAAAAGATCGCGTTACGAATCTACTAATTTAATACGCATCTGTACGATGCCTTCTGACCCTGCAGTGGCAGAATCTCGAACACGAATCAAAGATTGAAAAATCTTGTTTCTAACAAATTTTAGTTAAAACTTTAGTTAAACTATTCGATCATATCGCAACACGAAAGTCGAATTGAAAGAAATAATTGAATATTCGAATCTTATACCTCCCCTCTTCTCTCTTGCTACATATATATCATCGCTACCACCCTCCACCTTCCCACGCTTCTAGTCATTCGCAACGCATTACGCATTTAGAATCTCAACCACATCGAAAAGAAGCGAACGTACGGGATATAGCGATGGCAATGGACAAAATATCGATGCTCCTAGATACAAAGATCTCGATTGTGCGAACGAACGACGAAGTAGTCGAATCGAAACGATAAGAATAAACTGAAGGAAAATGAAGCGGGGCGAGAAGCGGTGAAGGAAGGAGAGGAGATGCGATGTGATGCTTTGTGAGGAGAGAAGAAGAGAGGAGAGGAGAGGAGAGGAGAGGAGAGGAGAAACAATGCGAAACGATGGGATGCGGGACGAGGCGCGACGGAGGCAAAGAGCGGCTCGAAGAGGCGCGGCGAGGCGAGGCGAGACGAAACGAAGCGATCGCGGGTTAAAACGATGAAAGCGATCGCTGTTTCAGAGGGATGGGTGAAGGCAGACGTGAGCTTCACGTTAAAGAAATGGGTAGAAGATCTTCGATTGAATCACGCGATACAGGTATCTTGCAGCACCTGCTCGATCGATCGAGATACCGCACCCGTATCCGTTGAACAAACTTTGAAACCTTTTCTCGTGATGCATACGTCGCCGTTGCCGCAGAAGAACAGGCCGAAGAGAAATTCCAACTGTCTGCCGGAAATGAAGGAGTGCTGCAGAGACGAACTCTATATTAATTTCGAAGACATCGGTTGGAGCGATTGGATTCTTCATCCTAGCGGATATCATGCATACTTTTGTCGTGGATCTTGCTCTTCCGCAGCTTCGTTGACCATTAGTGGATCTGCCTACAGTAATGTAATCAGGGTAGGCATCTGTTTTCTCTTTCCATTGCTCTTTTACTTTTACCATCTATTTGCAACCTATCCGCGAAGGAGAAATATCGATAACGCGTTATCGTTTATGCACCTGTAAATAACCGTTGTTAATTCACCTTGCTTTTCTCGTTTCAGAGATTATTGGCTAAAAATGGTAACGCGATATATCGTAAAGGCGAAATCGTTCCATGCTGTTCACCTACTCAGTTATCGCCAATTCAATTACTCTATGTTGATTCGAACAACACGATCACGCAAAAGACGTTACCGAACATGGTAGTCGAAGCCTGTGGTTGTATGTAATTAGCAGATATTATCCAAATCCTGCCATAAGTATGTATCTTTTCGATTCAAATTCGTACTTCTATCGCATCGTTCTTTTATTATCCAAGACAAGTTCATTGCGAACAAACTTGCGTACGATAAAGAAGAAGAAGAAGAAGAAGAAGAAGAAGAAGAAGAAGAAGAAGAAGAGGAAGAAGAAGAAGAAGAAGAAGAAGAAAAAGTCTATGTGCACGAATATACATGCATACATACATACATATTTTCAAATATCTACGCAATTAGTTCTTGTACACATGTTTATGTACACGGAAATTTACTCTTAATTCTCCGAACACGATGTTCCTTTAGTAAATCACATACAATGTTGCGTAATGTCGATCGAACGAATATTGTTTGCATATTAAGTGGTGTAAATGATCGAAACAGTATTCATTTTCTAGCCGCATTCGCCGCTAGCATTAAAGCCGTGCGTTTAGAGTAGTTATTCAACCCGAACGCGTACGTTGATAGAATGTATTTATTGTTAAATCGAATTCGTAATCATATATATACATAATCAAATAGACAAATGACCGACGCGAACGATTGAGCTTGCCTCTGTTTGTGGCCGGTTCATCAGTTGACTAATTGATACGTCGCCTTTTTGCAAGAATGCGACATTTTTAAAATTATTTTCATTTATTCTGCTACCCCTGTGTTTACGTGATTGGACAGTCGAATTGAATGTAGCATTATTCCATAATATCATTATTCCATAGCATTAAACCGCTCCCCCTATAATATCGTGTAAGACTCGTGGTGTGTAGGTAGAGGGCCCAACGTAAACTATACTGGTCAGGCTTGTGATTAATTTTCGTCGATATCTTTCTGACTCGGTTACGCGTTATTCTCTGCCGTGACCAACTGTGTCGTTGATTATGGCACGCGCTATCGGAACTTAAATCGTGAAACAAGGGGTTAATATCGATCATTCGTTCCATGTACATGACATTATCGACTATTGACCCATTGACTACGAGCTGCTCTCCTTATTCCTATTTCTATTATCGTTATTATTACTGTTATAATACTTTTATTATTATTATAATAATAGTATAATTAGTCACTATACCACCTTATTTTGCATTGACAATGAGTCGATAGCATTGCGAGTGACACGAAAATGATAAAAGAGTTTTAGCACGGACGAGGTATACGTTATTACGCTGTATCCGCGTTGTTGCATCTTTCACGGTCTGCCGACAAAATTGAGGGACATGCGTAATAGAAATTTATCTACACTGCTCCAAAATATCGACCGCATTTTTTTACTATATATTTTAATATTATGAAAATACGATAAAGAATAACTCATCGTGTAAATACTTAAATTCGATAAAGTACGATAACGAGTAGTACGTTTGTTTAATCTCGTCTGTGCACTTTCTTTGGCAATTGAACTTGACTCGATATCGTTCCACGGTCAGTCTTGTGTTCGGTAGTCGCATCCAACACATCCATCTATCCAAGTGTTCCTCCTTTGATACCTTGTGCGTACAATAGTCTCAAATTCGAGTATATATACTCGTGTAACAGTACATGTATGCGAAAAGAACACGCATACACCGGCATGTGTACCAACATACTGTACGTATCTGTCGAGAATGATCAAGCGTGATGTTGAATTTAATTGCAATTCCAATTCGATCCCAACACGTTCCGATCACTGCGAATAATACTTTCCTGGATAATTTTCTTCACCTTTCGGAAATACTGAACGATAAGTACTACATTGAATAAAAAGTTGCGGAAACAGGTTATTACGGATTTCTGGTATTAAGACAAAGATAAAAATCGGATTATTTCTTTTGTTATTTAAAATAAATAATATTTATTATATTCCCGAGTTGTATGAATATATTGATAATTGCTTTTTAAATATACCATAGACTACTGCTTCTTGTTATTACGTTTATTTACAAATTCGTTACATCGTGTATGTTGGAAAAATTATGAAAACATAGAAAAATAAAATTTAATATTTCTTGTTCGTGTGATAAATCTTGAAACAATGGTCCTTACATAAAGGAATTCTACAGGTATTTGCATATACATAACTTGTCGGCTCGTTTTCCATGCCCTTTACAAACTTTCCAATGCTAACCAGAAGAGGTATCTAGTTGAAATACAAATTTTACCGCCTGCGATTAGCGCCATCTATGATTTTGGACCCGATACACAGAAAAATAATAGGAACACAGAGTAGGCGAGGAAATCGTCGAAGAGCTCGCCACGTGACAGACAAGGACAGAGAGGGGATAGAAAAAGATAGAAGGGCTCCGACAGAGGAGAGTTAATAAATTACTCAATTTCCGTAATTAATTTATGTACTTTTATAATTTCATTGTAAAGCTGAAACTTTAGGCAATATTTTTATATAATTTTCGTAAAGAATTTAACGCTAATTTGTTAGTTATTAATTATCGTTTGATGGCGTCCATGATTTCGTAACTACCGCAAACGGCCGCGATCTTCCGTGAAAATATTTAATACTAAATGAAAGTAGAAGCAAAATGTGAACAAAAGTGATATGTGAAGACGCCCCAGGATGTCGTTTATATAATCCGTGCATGAAGTTCATAAATTGATTACGCAGAAGATGGTAATTAATGAAAAACCAATGGCGTCTTCGACAACAATTCAAACACTGCGTAGAATAATCATCAATAATTAATTAATTAGGGACAAATTTATATCGAAAAATATATTGGAAAGTTTTTGAAGGATCTGCCTTTACGATGCAATTATAAAAGTTCACAAATTAACCACAGATATTGAGTAACTTATTAATTTCCCACTGCCGAATTGGTTTATTAAGAAGCATCAAGAGCACATAACCAGAGTTAGTAACCTATTCAAAGAAAATCAGTGTCATCTATGATTTTGAACTCGAAGCTCGGATTAGGTAGAAAGAACATAGATTGCGCCTGGAGGTCGCCTAAATACACGTGACGTAGTGGACGAAATAAATAAAACAATAAAACGACATAAATAACTAACATAAATTCTTGTCCCTTCTTCTTATTCACTTAAGGATCCCATAAAGTTTTCTACATTCTTTAATAAATTCAGCCCAAACAGCGGTTTTAATTAGACAATCAGCATTCATTTCTTTACCTGGCAGACGACAAATAAACAAACGTACGCCTCTACAAGGCAATTGTAAAATAATTCTGTGATTTATAAATTAATCACAGAAATTAAGTGATTTGTTAATTTTTCTCCAAGTGAATAGGAGAGTTCATATGAAATGAGAAAAAATTGCAAACAAACGCCGGAAGCATTGTTGTGTCCATGCAGGTGTGCCTGCATCACACAAAAGAATGTAAGTCTTTGTATTAACATAATCTTCAGTTGTAATTAAATAGTGTAAGTTATGAGCCATTGTTTTTCCACCCTTTATTAGTGATAGCAGAACATGGTTGTGAAAAGACAATATTCCATTGAAATAAACAGGCACGTGCAACGGTGGAAAAATATTGGACTCATGGAATATCACCAACATAGAACCGTTAGATGCCAAGAATTATACTTTATAGCGAGAAAAAATTGAAGCAGTAATACAAATATATAAGGTATGATATGTCTATTAGATTCTAGGTCAGCTAACCATATGACATACAACATAGAAACTTTTGATGGTCAAATAAAGATTTAAAATTGATTTATTTATTTAAGATTTATTTACTCAAAATGGAAATGGTTTAGGCAGACCAAAAGAAATAAAATTAATTTAGGTGATGGTCTCTTATAACAACAAGATATAGAATATACACTGAGATTGAAAGGTATGTTGTATTCCTGATTTAAATAGATATTAATATCAGTGATCAAAGTGAATGATCATTGCCAATGATTTAAATTTTAGAATGATGGAGCCGAGGTATATAAAGAAAGGAAGAGAGGCTTGAATGAAAGCAGTGAGAAGAGGAAATGATCTCACAGATACAGGAGAAGGTGGTAAAAGCATATATGAAGAACCATTTAACGTGAGACTATATTTAAAAACAAAATGAATTCCTTTCTTATTCAAAAATGGTTATTGGATACATGTGTTTTAGGACGAATTTCATACAAGATTACGTTTTTGTGGACGAGATTTAATTGCTATAGCTAATGCTGGAAAAGATGACAATGATTCGCAATTCTTCTTTACTCTTGGTTCTACACCAGAATTGCAGAATAAACATAGAATATTTGGTAGAGTTACTGGTGAATCTATATATAGTATGTTTAAACTCGAAGAAGCACTTGTAGATGAGGTAAATTTAATGTTTGTAAGAATATATATCAAGAATTCATATAAATATAATATTTCCTCTGTTTTGTAGAATGATAAACCACTTTATCCTCCAAGATTGATAAAAACTATAATATTGAACAACCCATTTTCTGATATTATACCAAGAATAATAGGTACAGGAAAGTGAAGAAGTAAAGGACAGTTTAAAAACTAAAACAGCAGCAGTATTATTCTTTGCAATGTAAGATTTTGTTACAGAGATTTCAATCCTTTATCACTTGGTGAACAAGCAGAGCAGGATTAAGAAGAATCTGTGATATTAAATAAAATGTTTAGTGGTAAGGGCAAATCAACTCATGATCATTTAACTGATCCGAAATTAAGCTCACAACCAGCTGTTAAACCACCTGGACTTGCAAATAAAAAAAGAAAGGAAGACCATAGTAGCGATTGGAAAAGTGACGACGAAGTAGAAACTCAAGAAGAATTAGAAGTTGCAGATCAAGAGAAAGAGTTAGTTTATTGTTTACATTATAACTATGTTATAGAAAGTAGGATTTTTCATTGACTGTCTTTTATATTTATATTTTCAGAGCAATGAAGAAAAGAATAAAAAATACATTGAGAGATACAGAAAAGGAATCGAAGAAAGTACAAAATTATAAAATAGATGATGTTGAAGATGATAAGGGTATAAAGGAAAATGAATAGGGAATAAAGAACTCCTTATGAGGTTTAGCACGAGAGAAGGCCGAGGAGATGCACGATAAAAGATATCAAGAATTATTAGGATAACTCATGTATTCGAATAGAATTATTTATCATATGTCTATGAATATTGTACATATATATATGGTCATTATAATGATAATTATTTTGTGATATGTATTACGAAACATCTTTTTCTCGCAACGGTCCGTGGTACGGACATCTACTCTGATTTTAATGTCTATATGTCATTATTTATTATGTCGTTAACAGTTAACGTGTATATGTGAAACTTTCAAAGTGAATAAAAAGTACTTTAATATATAACCATGGCAGTTTCATTTTCTTTTTACCAAGAACAAAAGCACGCATCTTCGTCTGTGACTTCATGTTCAACGGGCTCTTAAGAGAGTAAAAAAAAGGAAGAAAAATGTGATATACTTATTTATGTCCTTTTATTGTTTTCTTTCTCCCGCCCAACGGGTCACGTGGTTTTAAATTCGGCAGTTTCAATCAGCACCATCTATGATTTGGGCTCAAAAAGCAAGAAAGTGATAGGAATATAGAATAGGCAAGGAGGTCGACGGAGAGCTGGTCACGTGACTGACAAGGACAGAGAGGGGATAGAAAAGGATAGAATGGCTCCGGTAGGGAAAAATTATTAATTACTCAATTTCCGTAAACAATTTGTGAACTTTTATAATTTCCTTGCAAAGCTGGAACATCAGGCTTAATTCTTATATAATTTTCGTAAACAATTTAACTCTAAATTGTTAGTTACTAATTTTTGATTGATGGCGTCTATGATTTCGTAATGACGACCATCGCGACCTTCCGTGAAAATATTTATTACTAAACGAAACTAGAATCAAAATGTGATCAAAAGTTATATGACAAGATTCGCAAGGACATTGCCTTTCTAACGAGTGCATAAAGTTTCATAAATTAATTGTGTCGAGGATAGCAATTAATGAAAAATCAATGGCGTTTTCGACAACAATTCAAACACTGCGTAGAATAATAATTAATATTAAATTAATTAGGGACAAATCTATATCGAAAAGCATATTGGAAAGTTTTTGAAGGATCTGGCTTCACGATGCAATTATAAAAGTTCATAAATTAATCGCAGGAATTGAGTAATTAATTAATCTTCTAACAAAACTTCACAAAGGAACAGTCAGCGCCGTCTATAGCTTTGTACTGGAACTAACGGAGCCCAAGCTTCCGGATAAGGATCATAGGTGGCGCAGACAGTTCCTTTTTGAATTTTTATTTGAAGATTAATTAATTACTCAATTCCTGCGATTAATTTATGAACTTTTATAATTGCATCGTGAAGCCAGATCCTTCAAAAACTTTCCAATATGCTTTCCGATATAGATTTGTCCCTAATTAATTTAATATTAATTATTATTCTACGCAGTGTTTGAATTGTTGTCGAAAACGCCATTGATTTTTCATTAATTGCTATCCTCGACACAATTAATTTATGAAACTTTATGCACTCGTTAGAAAGGCAATGTCCTTGCGAATCTTGTCATATAACTTTTGATCACATTTTGATTCTAGTTTCGTTTAGTAATAAATATTTTCACGGAAGGTCGCGATGGTCGTCATTACGAAATCATAGACGCCATCAATCAAAAATTAGTAACTAACAATTTAGAGTTAAATTGTTTACGAAAATTATATAAGAATTAAGCCTGATGTTCCAGCTTTGCAAGGAAATTATAAAAGTTCACAAATTGTTTACGGAAATTGAGTAATTAATAATTTTTCCCTACCGGAGCCATTCTATCCTTTTCTATCCCCTCTCTGTCCTTGTCAGTCACGTGACCAGCTCTCCGTCGACCTCCTTGCCTATTCTATATTCCTATCACTTTCTTGCTTTTTGAGCCCAAATCATAGATGGTGCTGATTGAAACTGCCGAATTTAAAACCACGTGACCCGTTGGGCGGGAGAAAGAAAACAATAAAAGGACATAAATAAGTATATCACATTTTTCTTCCTTTTTTTTACTCTCTTAAGAGCCCGTTGAACATGAAGTCACAGACGAAGATGCGTGCTTTTGTTCTTGGTAAAAAGAAAATGAAACTGCCATGGTTATATATTAAAGTACTTTTTATTCACTTTGAAAGTTTCACATATACACGTTAACTGTTAACGACATAATAAATAATGACATATAGACATTAAAATCAGAGTAGATGTCCGTACCACGGACCGTTGCGAGAAAAAGATGTTTCGTAATACATATCACAAAATAATTATCATTATAATGACCATATATATATGTACAATATTCATAGACATATGATAAATAATTCTATTCGAATACATGAGTTATCCTAATAATTCTTGATATCTTTTATCGTGCATCTCCTCGGCCTTCTCTCGTGCTAAACCTCATAAGGAGTTCTTTATTCCCTATTCATTTTCCTTTATACCCTTATCATCTTCAACATCATCTATTTTATAATTTTGTACTTTCTTCGATTCCTTTTCTGTATCTCTCAATGTATTTTTTATTCTTTTCTTCATTGCTCTGAAAATATAAATATAAAAGACAGTCAATGAAAAATCCTACTTTCTATAACATAGTTATAATGTAAACAATAAACTAACTCTTTCTCTTGATCTGCAACTTCTAATTCTTCTTGAGTTTCTACTTCGTCGTCACTTTTCCAATCGCTACTATGGTCTTCCTTTCTTTTTTTATTTGCAAGTCCAGGTGGTTTAACAGCTGGTTGTGAGCTTAATTTCGGATCAGTTAAATGATCATGAGTTGATTTGCCCTTACCACTAAACATTTTATTTAATATCACAGATTCTTCTTAATCCTGCTCTGCTTGTTCACCAAGTGATAAAGGATTGAAATCTCTGTAACAAAATCTTACATTGCAAAGAATAATACTGCTGCTGTTTTAGTTTTTAAACTGTCCTTTACTTCTTCACTTTCCTGTACCTATTATTCTTGGTATAATATCAGAAAATGGGTTGTTCAATATTATAGTTTTTATCAATCTTGGAGGATAAAGTGGTTTATCATTCTACAAAACAGAGGAAATATTATATTTATATGAATTCTTGATATATATTCTTACAAACATTAAATTTACCTCATCTACAAGTGCTTCTTCGAGTTTAAACATACTATATATAGATTCACCAGTAACTCTACCAAATATTCTATGTTTATTCTGCAATTCTGGTGTAGAACCAAGAGTAAAGAAGAATTGCGAATCATTGTCATCTTTTCCAGCATTAGCTATAGCAATTAAATCTCGTCCACAAAAACGTAATCTTGTATGAAATTCGTCCTAAAACACATGTATCCAATAACCATTTTTGAATAAGAAAGGAATTCATTTTGTTTTTAAATATAGTCTCACGTTAAATGGTTCTTCATATATGCTTTTACCACCTTCTCCTGTATCTGTGAGATCATTTCCTCTTCTCACTGCTTTCATTCAAGCCTCTCTTCCTTTCTTTATATACCTCGGCTCCATCATTCTAAAATTTAAATCATTGGCAATGATCATTCACTTTGATCACTGATATTAATATCTATTTAAATCAGGAATACAACATACCTTTCAATCTCAGTGTATATTCTATATCTTGTTGTTATAAGAGACCATCACCTAAATTAATTTTATTTCTTTTGGTCTGCCTAAACCATTTCCATTTTGAGTAAATAAATCTTAAATAAATAAATCAATTTTAAATCTTTATTTGACCATCAAAAGTTTCTATGTTGTATGTCATATGGTTAGCTGACCTAGAATCTAATAGACATATCATACCTTATATATTTGTATTACTGCTTCAATTTTTTCTCGCTATAAAGTATAATTCTTGGCATCTAACGGTTCTATGTTGGTGATATTCCATGAGTCCAATATTTTTCCACCGTTGCACGTGCCTGTTTATTTCAATGGAATATTGTCTT
>NW_016909955.1:100474-111700 GCF_001483705.2 Eufriesea mexicana
AAGCCTAATTCAAAAACTAGAAGCCAAAAAAGTATATTGCGCAGCATGAACTGACAGTCACTGACACTTCCGGCACTATTTCTCGAAAACGCACGCACGAAACCGAAAAAAAATATCCAATCCCGTTAAGGGAAAAATCACTCTACGCGAATCAGTGGAAAAATCCGCTTTAAAAAGCCTGATTCAAAAACTAGAAGCCAAAAAAGTATATTGCGCAGCACGAACTGACAGCCACTGACACTTCCGGCACTATTTCTCGAAAACGCAAGCTCGAAACCGAAAAAAAATATCCAATCCCGTTAAGGGAAAAATCACTCTACGCGAATCAGTGGAAAAATCCGCTTTAAAAAGCCTGATTCAAAAACTAGAAGCCAAAAAAGTATATTGCGCAGCATGAACTGACAGTCACTGACACTTCCGGCACTATTTCTCGAAAACGCAAGCTCGAAACCGAAAAAAAATATCTAATCCCGTTAAGGGAAAAATCACTCTACGCGAATTAATGGAAAAATCCGATTCAAAAAGCCTAAATCAAAAACTAGAAGCCAAAAAAGTATATTGCGCAGTATGAACTGACAGTCACTGATACTTCGGGCACTATTTATCGAAAACGCACGCTCGAAACCGAAAAAAAAAAATCTAATCCCGTTAAGGGAAAAATCACTCTACGCGAATCAGTGGAAAAATCCGATTCAAAAAGCCTAATTCAAAAACCAGAAGCCAAAAAAGTATATTGCGCAACACAAACTGACAGCTGCTGACACTTCCGGCACTATTTCTCGAAAACTCACGCTCGAAACCGATAAAAAATGTCCAATACCGTTAAGGGAAAAATCACTCTACGCGAATCAGTGGAAAAATCCGATTCAAAAACTAGAAGCCAAAAAGTATATTGCGCAGCACGATCTAACAGGCACTGACACTTACGGCACTATTTCTCAAAAACGCACGCTTGAAACTGAAAAAAAATATCCAATCTCATTGGAGAAAATTCCACTCTACGCGGATAGATAGAAAAAACCGAATCCGATGGTCTAATTTCGTAAAGAGAAGCGAAAAAATTCAATTGGGCAGGTTCTTTCGTCACTAAATTTCGTAGTCGAATGCTCGAGATCCAAGAAAAATGTACTCACGAGATAGAGGAAAGCCTAATCAACACTACTATACAGAGAAAACCTAATCGAAAAGCTTAATGTCGGAAATATAAGCGAAAGAATTGAACTGTGTAGCACGATTTCACAGTCACTCGTATTTCCGTCATTTTATTTCACATGTGTACCTTCACTTTTCTCCAAATGTGGTTTGTTACAGTCGAACAAATGGTTACAGTTATTTATCCAGTTCTTGATAAAGTTCTCGCAATTTGTAAAACTTGTGTTGTGGTCCTTTCACATATATCACGACGATGTTGTGAAGGTTGTTTAATGTTCCGAAATAATAACTAATACTGCGTGTTATTATTCTTAAATATTTCTTTAGTCAATTGCAGTATTTGGAAGATTGATCAAGGATAACACTACTTCACGAAACGTTTTGTTCAGGGACTGAAAGTTTCACTGTAACGCGTGTAAATATTGCATCATGTGATACCGGCACGTTGAATCGTGTCGACTAGAAGTGTTCTGCGATTGGTCATATCTGTGTCCCGTTTTCGCGGGAAGATGCTTCGACTTTGAAATAGCATTGTGCTAAAGTATCGATGTGAAATATCAAACGATGTTTCCTATATTTATTATTATCAATGAAGTAAATATAAATATATTTCTTTTCAAAAAATTCCAAATTTCTATAATTAATTCATGAACTTGAATTAGTAATTATTCCATTATACTTATGGGAAGGTAAACCATTAGTATCTTCGGCAATAGTTCAAACACTCTATGCAATAATCACCAATAATAATTTAAATTACAAGGAATTCATATTCAGAATTATATTAGAAAGCTCGCTAAGGCTGTGCTTTATGATGCAATTTTAAAAGTTGATGAATTAATTATAGACGAACATGAAGTCACAGACGAAGATGAGTGACTTTGCTCTTGGTAAAAAGAAAATGAAACTACAATTGTTATAGTACCTAAACCTTAGTTACTTTTTATTCACTTTGAATGTTTCACATATACACGTTAATTGTTAACGACCTAATAAACAATTACATATAAAGTAGATAACATCTGACTGGATGTCCGTATGACGGACCGTTGCAAGAAAAAGATGTTTCGTAATACATATCACGTAATAATTCTCATTATAATGACCATATATATATGTAACAATATTTATGGACATATATACACTGCTGCAAATGATACTATTTAAATACACGACTTATCCTAATACTTCTAGATATTGGTTTATCTTGCATCTATCTCTCTTATCGTACATCTTCTCGGCTTTCCTTGTGCTAAATCTCATAAGTAGTTCTTTATCCCCTATTCATTTTTCTTTATATCTTTATCATCTTCAACATCATCTATTTTATAATTTTCCACTTTATTCGATTTATTTCTTGTAACTTTTAATTTATTTTTTGTCCTTTCCTTCATTGCTCTGAAAATATAAATATAAGACAGTCAATAAAAATTCCTACCTTCTATAAAATAGTTATAATGTAAACAATAAACCAACTCTTCCTATTTCTTCATAATTAATTCTCTTAACTTTTTATTTCGTTGTCACTTTCCCTATCGCTACTACGGCCTTCTTTCTCAATTTGTTATGCTATTATAATGTTCACATGTACACAGTTTATTATATTTACGATTACCAGTTTGATGGTATTTATATTTTCTAATTATCTTAATCTTTTATATTTTTTTGATATTCACAAATAGTGGTTTTTTAATGATATTAAAGTTTTTCAACTATATGCTTTTATTATCGGTAAGTTATATGTGTGTAACAAATGTATGTATGCGCGCGCGCGTGTTTGTGTGTATTTACAATAAACATTTTAAATGTGATTGTATAATAAATTTGTTGTAAAATTATCATTTTCCTATTTAGTTGGAGCTGATACAACAGATGCAATTTTAACTACAAAGCTAACTGAATATGGATATACAATATTATAATGCCTCAAAAATGCTGTTTAGAGTTTATATTAATCTTTTTATTTATTAAATTTATTTTAATACATATAATATTACAAACAATATACTGTAAATTACAATAGTTATGAAGTAGAGATATCATATATTAAATATATGAAACATAATATCATACAGCATTTTTATAAAAGACCTTGTCTTTTTAAATCTTCATATGTTTTTCGGTTAACAACATTTCCAAGTGAATCTTCAAATTCTTCTTCTTGTTCTGGTTGCCAGCGTTCAGCTTGCTTTTGAGCTTTTAATTTTTCCCATAAAGCTAAGGCATCTTCTATTTGTGTTACATTAGCGAAATGTGCAGTATTTGGAATACCAAGACAACGCATACCATGTGCATGTCTCCATTCTGCAAAATGTCTTTGGAAAGCTTTTGGTCCTTTATATGTAAAATTTCCACATATTTCGCAATTATAACTAATATTTAAACCATGTAATTTATATAACCAATAGGGTATAGGTTTACCATCCCAACCAAGGGGAAGATTTTTGGGATTATAAGGAACCTCATTATCATCTTCTTCTTCTGATTCACTAGCACTAGCTTCAGCATCAGAATCTCCTCTTTCGCCTTCTGTCCTAGCTTGTTTCCTTTGAACATTTTCTTTTGTAGCTACGCGTTGAGTTGATACCAATTCTGCTAGTTTATATACTTGGGCTTCTAAATACGCAATATCTTTTTGCTTCTCAGAATTTCTTCCCTTTCCAGATTTTCTATTTTTATTATTTTTGGCTAATAAATTTGGATCCAAAGATGCTTCTCCTTTTGTACTAAAAAGCCTTTGAGCTCTTTCTTCTAATGTACCACCACATTTTAAACCCAAAGCCATTAGTGCTGATTTTAACCTGTCTAAACCAAGAGATGCAAGCTCTTCCCATGAAGAAAAAGCAGAAAGTTCTAAATGAGCTCCCACATGAGTTAAAGCACTACCAGTTTCCTTTGGCCATCCTGGAAATGTACTATTTTCCCATTGTAATTCAAACTCTTTATTTGCATCTTCTAATTCTGCATTTATATCAAGTAAAGGTCTAACTCTACTCAAATAATCAGTCAAGTATTCTAATAAAGATTCCACATATTTTTGATATTCAGCATTTTTTCTTTCTCTTGGTATATCAAATAGATGATCAAAAGTTGATAAATATGTAATATAATCTATTTTTTCTATTCCTTTAAGGTTAATATATTTTTCATAACATTCATGGAGATCCAAGTATTTACCATATCCTTCTTCATCCGTAAACTCAACAAGATTTGAAAGTTCCTCTGTAGGATTTTCTCTCATTTTGGCTAATTCCTCAAATTCTACAGACATTGGGATACTTATCTCATTGGGATGTCGACGGTAGAATTCTTTTATAGATTTTAATCGAGAGTAAAATTCAGAAAATTCATTTGGTCCAGAAAGTGCTTGCACCTACATAATAAAAATTTATATTATTGAAGTGTAATCAGCTTACAAGAAAGTTAACATACTTCTTCTTTTCTTTGTCCATCTTTATCTTCATATAAATCCTGTAAATGTGAAGTACTATCCATGTATTGATCAAGCAACATTTTTAACCGATGTTCTGAATTTATACTTTCTCTGTGTCCTGGTTTTTTGTAAAGCATTTCTTTAACCATAGCATCCATTAATCTTTCTCTTTCTTCATGATAACGTCGTTGCTGCTCTAATATTGTTTCCATTCTTCTGATTTGTATCAAAATAACGCTTACAATTTGTTTATGGTCTAAATACAAATTATCATTAGTTTAACATAGACATAATATTCTATAGAAAATATCTGTACCATTAACTGTGTCACCATCTCGCGACAATTATAGACAATAATATAGGGAATTTAAAGTACCGAAAATGACATTAAAAAAAGTGTATATATGTGGTTTATATATATACATTCATATGTATATCCAAAATTATAATAGAAAATTCTTGAGGGATCTGCCTTTCCGATACAATTATAAAAGTTCATAAATCCTCGCCTATTTTGTATTCCTGTTACTTTCCTCATTTTCGGGTCTAAAATCATAGATGGCGCTGAAGAAGAAAGTTTTGTATTTCCTGTATATGATTATTTATATTTTTGTGTTCTTTCTGTAGTAAATAAAATTGCTATAGAAAACTGTTTTTCTTGTATAATATTCTTATTATTTTGTAACGAATATATACTAGCATAAGAAAGCATAAAAAATAAATTTTTTTATTAAGAAATTTTATTTACAATTGTTTATTTACAATGTTTTCATAGGTGAAAAATGAATACAAAATAAAAAATAGATTGAAAAAGAAATCAGTTGTGGGCGGGAATTGAACTCCGGACTTCCAGCATATGACCTTTCAAGTGTCGCCGTTAGACTACATCACCACTTTTGAACTATTGGAAATTAATCTGTAGTTATGTAGTTAATAAAATTTTAATCATGAATATTTCAAAAACTATGAAGTAGTTGCAGCTAGAATGATATATTTTCTTGAATAGCATGACGAAGTCTACAAACCTGCAAAGTTTCAACTAAATCGAAGGACTTGCATTCTCCTTATAAGTTATATATTGTGATTAGTTGAAAATGTAAATATCGTCATATTTTCCTAATTTCTCTATCTCCCTATATTTTATAAAAATGTTGCTCTTCAATTTAAAAGTAAAGAATTGAGTTATTTTAAATAGAGTTAGTCTATAATACAATCTCGAAGTTATTTAATAACTTTATATAGTTGATTTTTGTTCCTAATTTGTACATCCCTATGACTCATATATTCATGTATATATCGTATGTCAGTAACATTTAAATTGGTCAACATTTGAAAGGATTTGAAAATAGGTTAAAGAAATAAGTATAAATTTAATTAGAAAGAATATCTATATACATATAAAACTTCCTACTTCTTCTATTTCCTATTAATAAATATTTATTATACAGTTTGTGAAAAAGCGTGTTACGGAACATTACTGCTTCAACATGGTACGATATTTTTAAAGTAATAAATTAGGATTTAAAACAATTGTAATTTGCACCTTATACCTTAGTAAAATTACGTTTCCTTGTTTATTGTGGTAAATGCATTTAATATCAGAAATGTAATTAGATATTTGTATTTTATATAATATAACCTCGTTATCCTATCGTATAACCCTCATTTGTTATTAATACATTTCAGACAACCGCGACAGAAGCACTTCAAAAACAATTTAAATGTGAGGTAGACGAGTATAAACAGGTTCAAAAAGGTATCTTATTGATCTCTGTACTTAAATTATGTTTTTCATAATATATTATGCAATTATAATTAATTAACTGTCCTGTTACACATAGATTCTGTTTGTATCAGATTACCTCCAAATAGTGAAGCAAAGACAACAGCTGGATGGACTGTTAAATGAAAATATTGCGGTTAAAAATGAGTTAGATCTTTTGAAACCAGAGGATGATGTTTTTAAATTAATTGGACCAGTTCTAATTAAGCAGGATATAGAAGAAGCAAAACAAAATGTTGCTAAACGAATGGAGTATATCACTTCAGAATTGTAAGTTATTATGTATAAAAATAATTTACAAAATGACTAAGATCAATTATTAATTAATTTATAATTTTAGGAAAAGAGTAGAGGAATTAATAACTACATTAGATAAGAAATTAAATACATATCGTGAAGCATTGGAGAAATATCAAGAAATGTTTCAGGAAACTGAAATGAAAGCATCATTTTCTCAATTAAAGGCATAATTTCATGCTTGAAAAATTATAATGTTGTCGCTTTGTTATATCAATATCATAAAACGAAAAAGATCATGTAACCATAAATGTCATTATCCTTATTTCTGATTAAATTTGTTAATAAATTTCTTGTGAAGCTTTTATTATTTAATTTATTTAATAACAATTGTTCCATAATTTGAAGGTGATTTTATATCATAATCCTTCCAATACTATATTACACTTATCTAACCTAACATTATTAATGTTCGTATTTATTATCTAAATTACAATTTGTATACAATATATTTGTATACGTTAAAATAAAATTGTAGACAAAATTTATAACGCATTTTTAATACATGGGAATAGAATAAAAAATTAAAGTGTAATTCGCCAATACGCGATTTTGTTCGCATAAATACGGATTATAAATATGGCGGTTTATCTTCGGTTTTCAGTTATACGATTGAGAACTTTGTTATTTACAAATAAAATTTAGTCTGCGTAGCTACAATATTATTTGTAATAAAATAGAATAATGTTATTAACATTAAAACCGGATCATAAAAAGCATGTATTACTTCTTATAGAGCACACACCACAAGGTGTGTAAAACCATTGTTATTTTTTATCGCTAATTTATTTCATTCTAAAATAACATCGTGAATTTGTGTTCAGTTTTACAGGACTTTTGTAAATTAGCTCTAGATTATTTGCAAAAAGGGCCAAATATTAAATTATATAACGCAGCAGCTCGTAAGTAAAGACTTTTGTACATCAATAATTAAAATTGTTTTACGGTTTGGATTAATGTTTGTTTTAATTGCTTTCTTCCAGAGAAATTGGAAGTTGAAATAAATATAATTAAGAATTCAGTGGAAGGGCTTGTTAATTTATTACTAGAGAGTTGTAGGTATAAGGTAATATAAATTTTATTGACAATTCATAATTCACAAAATACACTTAATTCACAAAATACCATTTAATTAATATTTAATTTTTCCAGTTAAATTCTGAGGATTTTAGAGATTCCATAATATCTTTAGGTTTCTCAGAACAACAAGAAGTTATATTAAGCAAATTATATAATGCTAAAAAAAGTGAAATATTGGATGTACTTACAAATATTGGATTTAAATTACCAAAGTATCATGATATGGAATGGAGATTTGAAGTTCAAGTATTGTATTACTTCACTTTTGAATCTTAACACATTGAATTTCTATATTGTATATAATACATTCTTTTGTAGATTGCATCAAGAGCATTATTAAAACAAGTTGCTCCGCTTATTACTTTAGATTTATCTATAAAAAATTCTGACAAAGATGAAAATATTGAACATGTATTACTTCAAACTGACCCTGTCAATTTATCACACGTAACACAACAATTAGAAGAAGCTCTTCAAGAAGGTTGCAGTCAACATATTCGTAGACTTTCAAGAGCAATAAAATGATGATACTATAATATAATTAAATTTTATCTAATAAAAATATACATTATATAAAATATATTTAAACACTTTTTAATTGTATATTGTAATAAAACACCATATATTAATTGAATTTATATTGATTATTTTAAGTTGAATTTAATAGCATATGTAAAGTTTCACTCTGATTAGATTACTATAATTTAAGATGACAGTAATTTTTATATATCACATCAGTCTAGAATCTATGTAAGAGCAATACAAATGCATTTGTTAAAGCTGTAGATAAAATCATTTGAATATTTTATTGGATGAATATATTAGATCTTACTTTACTGAGTGTATAAAAGAAGAGCAATTCTTTTTATAGTTGCAGTTGTAGAATCTGAACAGTTAAATCTAGAAGGAGAACGTGATATGCAAAGTTATATTTCTGTGTAAATTAAAAACTTTTTCAAATTTTATTGATAATGGATATGTTCAATACAACTTCCTTTTTTATTGAAGTCATGCCTCCAAATATATCTACCCTAGCAACTACCACAGGACCACAATTTGCAAGTCAGTTAATGCGTTTTAATAATCAAACAGTAGTTAGCAAAGTACCTGAAGAGGTGTTACATTTAATTGATCCATATTGGTAATTACTATATTTGTTATTTATACTAGCAATTTAATGTAATATATTTATATGATTTTATTATATCCTATAACATAGGTACCAATTTCCTCCATTGGATCCATTATGGCATAAGGTTTTAGGCTTAGTCATGATTATATTAGGTATTATGGGATGGTGTGGAAATGGTGTAGTAGTTTATGTATTTATAATGACACCATCTCTAAGAACACCAAGTAATCTTCTTGTAGTGAATCTTGCTTTCTCTGATTTTATTATGATGGGTTTCATGTGTCCTCCTATGGTAATTTGTTGTTTTTATGAAACATGGATTCTCGGTAAGAAAAATAGATACATTTATTATAAAAGTTTAGAAACGCTAGTATCTTACAAAATTTTTTACTTTGATTTAGGTTCTTTAATGTGTGATATATATGCAATGGTTGGATCATTATGCGGATGTGCTTCCATTTGGACAATGACAGCTATTGCTTTAGATAGATATAATGTTATAGTAAAGGTATATATGCATACATAAACACATATAAACAGATATATGTGCAGTAACAATTCTTTAGGTACCAATAATTACAATGTTTTAAGAATAAAGAGATAATATTGTAAAAAAGTAAAATATTTTTAGGGTATGTCTGGGACACCCCTTACCATCAAGAGAGCTATACTTCAAATTTTAGGTATCTGGTCTTTTGGCTTGCTATGGACAGTTTTACCTTTAGTAGGATGGAACAGGTGATATTAATTATAAAAATCAACTTCCTATGCATAAAAAACAAGAAATATACATAATGATATCGTGTATTAATTAGATATGTTCCAGAGGGTAATATGACAGCATGCGGAACAGATTACCTTACTCAAGAATGGAGTTCTAAGTCGTATATATTAGTTTATTCTGTTTTCGTTTATTACACTCCATTGTTCACTATTATTTATAGTTATTATTTTATTGTATCGGTGAGTATTTTAGAAATTATGTTGGTTAAAAATTTTTAATTATATTTATAACTATGAACCTCATTGTTTTATAGGCTGTTGCGGCACATGAAAAAGCAATGAAAGAACAAGCGAAAAAGATGAATGTCGCTTCCTTACGATCTGGAGATAATCAAAATACTAGCGCTGAGGCAAAATTAGCAAAGGTATAATATTTTGTACTCTTTAACTTAAAGCATTACTTTTAATTATTTTGTTTTATTTTGTTTTAGGTTGCACTAACGACAATATCGCTATGGTTTATGGCATGGACGCCGTATCTTGTAATCAATTATATTGGAATATTTAATCGATCTTTAATAACACCCCTCTTCACGATATGGGGTTCTCTTTTTGCAAAAGCGAATGCAATATATAATCCAATCGTGTATGGAATTAGGTACATACTTTATAAATATCCCAATGTTATTTTAATTAAAGATAATAATGTTAAAAAAAAATAATATATTTTGTATCATATAGTCATCCAAAATATAGAGCCGCATTAAACGAGAAGCTGCCCTTTTTAGTATGTGGTTCAACAGAAGACAAGACTGCTGCATCTGCAGGGGAAAAATCTTCAGAAGCTGGTGGAAACTCGTAAAATGTATAAAAAATTTAAATGATTATTTTATTGTAAATACACGTATAATCTTTTATAAATTAAATGTTATTCGAAGTTTGATTTTTATTTAAGGAAGGAGTGCTTGCAGTTTGAAAGGGAATAATTAAGCTTAAATACAGTTGCTTGCAGAATTTATTTGCTTTTATAAAATTAAGGTACAGATGCGATGCTCCCTTCATATTTTACGATAATGTGATGTGCTTACTAATCTAGTAAACATAGAGCTGGTACCTGCTATACCAAAGTGATCATGTACACTGTTACACAATAAATGTACAAAATTAAAATCATGCCTATGAATCAATGTTATGTGATTTGCATTGTGGTGAAATGCGAATCGTACATTCAGTCACAGGTGATTAAAATATTGCTCATTTAATATACAATGATTTCCGTATACTGGAGTTTTCTCTCATCGAATTAGATGTGCTGTTTGTTAGGCTGTACTTTCAAATTTTTGAACACATTCAATTTAAATAAATTGTTTTAAGTTTGAATTTTTGACCGAACATATTCTCGTTATCAATAAAAAAGTTTCTTAATGTTACATCAAGTGTTAATATTTACAAATCGTGTCTGTAATTTAGGTCGATATTATCCTTACCTAATCAGGTATATTTTAATCTATAGTTTTCGAGAAATGTAAAATGTCGTCGTGGCATATTGTTTTATGCACTAGATTTTTCATTTTCCGCAACGGTCGTGGTACCAGAAACAGTCGATGTAGCGTCTGTAGGTGCTGG
>NW_016909955.1:111943-137203 GCF_001483705.2 Eufriesea mexicana
ATGTAGCGTCTGTAGGTGCTGTTTCAGCAGCGCATGCCAATGATGGGAATTTCGCGAACAGCGCAAGTCGATATTTTGGATGGCTGAAAAGAAAACAATAAAATACAATAAAAAACAGTAGAACTTCATTTTATATTTATTCAAATTTATGTAAGCGTACTTACCTAATTCCGTAAACAATTGGATTGTAGACTGCGTTGGCCTTGGCAAACAAAGATCCCCAGATGGTATAAAGAGGGCTGATTTTAACAAGGTCGAAAATGCCAGACCAGTTGATGACTAAATATGGTGTCCATGCCATGAACCACAAAGAGATGGTCATAAGAGCAACCTATAATTATTGTAAAATAATTTTATAATATTGTAACAAAATCGATGAAACGAGGATAGTACAATAAATTGTATATATAAATTTTCATACTTTTGCCAATTTGCACTCAGCACTTGTATTTTGATTTTCAGATGATCGAAGAGAGGCAACGTTCATTTTTTTGGCCTGTTCGCGCATATTCTTTTCATGGGCAGCGACTGCTTGGATGATGTACCAGTAACTCCAGATGATAAGGAACAGCGGGAAGAAGTAAACCCAGATGCTGTATAATAGAATGTAGGAGACAGACACGATGTCTTTGCTGAAGTAATCGGTACCACATGCGGTCATGTTACCCTCGGGTACATATCTGAAGCGGAGAATCATACATTTCGTTATTGGTAATCCATTTTCGAGTAAAATCCAAAAAAGGATTTACCACGATATTATTGATATTATAGTTTAGGATTTACCGATTCCAGCCTAACATAGGTGCAATGGTCCAACCCAGAGAGAACAACCAGATGCCCACTATACGGATGAGAGCTCCATTGATAGATAATGGTTTACCAGATAGTCCTTTCACGATCACATTGTACCTGTCAAATGCAATCATAGTCATCGTCCATATGGAGCCACATCCGAACAAGGAGCCCAACATTGCATAGACTTGACAGAAGAGAGGTCCAAGTACCCATGTCTCGTAATAGCAATTGATCACCTGCCAAGCAAAGAATTATTTAATTTCATTTTAAGTTATTTGAGTTGTAATAATATTTTCTAATTGAGTTACATAATTTCTATGATCCGTTAAAATTATTTTGTAATTGAAAAATAAAAATTGTTTCGTGTACCATAGGTGGAGACATGCAGAACATCATAAGGAAATCGCTGATGGCAAGGTTGATTACAAACATATTACTTGGTGTGCGAAGGCTCTTTGTCGAAAGGAATATATAGACGACCATGCCGTTCCCCGTAACCGAGATGAAACCAAGTAAACCTATTACAAATCCAAGGAGTCCATGCCACATAGGATTTAGAGGTGGATATTGATACCAATGGGCGTCAATTAGATGGAGCATATCAGCTGGGACTTTGTCGACCACTGTTTGATTACCAAACCTGGCTCCTTGGGCTCCATACGAGTAAGCTTCATAGCTAGGTCCCGCAGCAGCATACATTCTTGAATCTGTAAATATTCAAATCACTTTTTAAACTCTTACTTTTTCTTCCTTCCTTCCTTCTTTGATTATTTAATACAAGTGATCCAAGTTCAGAATACAAAAGGAAAAAGTAAAACACTCAACAATGATAAAAGATACTGAACCGTCACTATAAGAAAACTGTGTAATATTATCGAGTAGCACAGAATATTACGATTACTGATACACTAACTTTCAAAGAGCACTTGGAACGAATGAAACACCGTCACTCCTTTCCGTTTCTCACCTCCGGGCTACTTGGAGAAAATCGTACTAAAACGAACTAATCCAAGTACACGTCTTAATATGATTTCAATTGGCCACCGTGGGTTGTTTAAATTTAACAGTAGGATGTAGGAAGGCTGTTGTTAGGTCCACTGTTGGATGCGGCTCGTGTCAACGTCGTTCGACTTCCGCTTAAATACAAACCGATTCTTACTTCGACACTGCCATATGTACCCCTACGCCTAGTTTTCTATATGTTGTTGCGATCTAAGACGACAAACAGTCTTAAGAAAGACATTATTAAGTTAACGAGGATTTAAGAATACCTTGGTGTATCTTTAGTGCCGCACACAGAAACCTTACGAGGCTAAAATAGGAATAGAACATGAAGAATCACCCTATTCTTTGATACCTTTCTTCTATATCTTTTTATATTCTTTTATATTTAACACTAACCGTAATCTTACAGTAATCTTTACATTCATTTTCAGTTGTTCAAATATATTTGAAGAAACATAAATATCCTTCGTTTATTCCTTTTTCTTCAACTAGTCTTTTTATTCAGTATAAGATATTTAGACGTGTGATTTTAATGCCTATATAAGTTTTATATAGATTTAAACTTTAATATGGTTTCATGCTATAAGAAGCTTATTATAATAGTGTATGTATCTTTTTCGTTTAGTTTTCATCGTTTACATTCTTTCATGGAATTTCATATAACTTTCGCATAAACTAATTTTCGTATAATACCATTTGCATCATGCATTATTTGCATTAAATAATATTATTCGTTTCCTTCTATAGCATATAAATCGATAAATAAAAGCAAAAATTAGTCCATGATTGTAATCATTGATTCGTTAATTTCAAATTCAAAAGTACATTTTATTCGCAACTCGAATTTAAATAACGAGAAATATCGAATTCGGTCACGTGATACATGGTATAATTTGAAATGACAATAGGATGATATGTTATACTTTATTCATCGGTTAACCGACATCAAAGTTTTAAGGTATTGTGATAGCATAATTGAGTAAGATTATATTGTATTTATTCAACAATTTCGTAATACAGATAATAGTTTTCTAAGTAAAAGATATAAAACATGGAAGATGATTCAAAAGTACAATTAGTAACAGAGGATAGTGAACAGGAAGAGGAAGAACTAACGGCTCAAACTGCATTATTAGCAATAGAAAAAGCTTGGTTAAATGAAAAATTTGCTCCTGAAATTCTACCACATGAGTCTGATTTGGTTGATTGTATGTTGCAACAAATTACACATATGGAAGAAAACATGAAGAGGTTAGATAAGGGAGATCTAAGATTAATGATCCATAGGATGGAAGTAGATAGAATTAAATTTGTGGTATCTAGTTATCTGAGAACTCGATTAGAGAAAATTGAAAAATACACTATTCATATACTTTCTCAAGAAGTAAATAGGTCTTCCGAAGAATGTTATCTAACAGCTGCAGAACTCCAATTTGCAAAAGAATTTCTTGCAAATATTGAAACACTTTTTAAGACAATTGCTCTGCAATATATGCCTGGAAATTTCCAGGTATTCGAAGTTAATAAATTGACTGTAAAACCTAACATGCAAACATATGTATTTTTAAGAACTAATAACAGAGTTAACGGAATTATACTCCCTGGTTCAATGGATGAAGAAATAGATCTTGAACCAGGTTCTCAACATATTATACAATATAGTGCTATAGCAGATTTAGTTAAAAGTGGTGCTGTTCAATTAATCTAATGTTTTCTATTATTTAATAATGAGAATAAAAGAGATCTATTATTTTCTATAGTCATTATATAATAAAGCCCTATTAATTGTAGGTAATACATCTTTAAAATAAATTTTTATAATTAATTCATTATATTCATTATATTCATTATAAAAGGTCATATAGAAGATTTGGAATAATACATGTATATAGTTTATTAAAAATTTCATAAAGAATTATACATTACAATTACATTACATTACATTTCATATAGCAATCTTTTTTAGCATATACAAAATATATTTTATATTATATAATATTTAAACAGTATGAAAATATTACTATATAAGGTATAAGATTATATGCAATATTTTATGTAATAAATACTTTCAGTATGTCAATATTTTTTTATGGAACAAAGTGTAGGAAATTGTAGTTGTAATAATTAAATCACTGTTACTTGTTGCAGTTACATAAAGAAGACATTGTGTACAGTTTATACAATTAGTTTTGATTGTTAAAAGTGTCATATTATATATATTGTGAAGTAAACAACAATTTAAATAGGAACAATATTGGTATTTAGTAAAATTCTATTTATCTTCAATTGTTTCGCCATTGAGAATTTGTGGTAGTTGTAATTTAGCATCAGTGAACACACCATTGTAAGCCTAAAATTTGATTTAATAAAATAACATTGAATTTCTGTAAATAAATATTCTAAAAAAAGGAATATTTAGTATACCTCTTCTGCGACTTTTTTAAGCTGTTCAAACATTATTTTTCCAGTTTCTTTGAGCATACTAGTGAAATGGCCTTGCTCATTTTTAAGTAGAATATATGGATGATCAAATTCAACTACCTTTCCATGATCCATAACTAGTACTTTATCACTATCCATAATTGTATTCAGTCTATGTGCTATTGTCAATACTGTGCAGTTCTTAAATTTTTGTCGTATAGTTTTTTGTATTAAAGCATCTGTCGTAGGGTCAACGTTAGCCGTAGCTTCGTCAAGAAGAAGAATTTTATTATTTCTTAAGATCGCACGTGCTAGACAAAGTAACTGTCTTTGTCCAACACTGAAATTAGTTCCTCCCTGTTCAACATTATAATCTAAAGAAGAAACACTCGATTTTAGTTCTACATCCTCGAGAGCAGCCCAAAGAGTAGCATCATCAAAATTATGAAATGGATCGAGATTATCTCGAAGTGTCGCTGAGAATAATACAGGCTCTTGTGGGATAATAGAAATTTTTTTTCGTAATTCATGAAGACCTATTTGCTTTGTATCCAACTTATCTATGTAAATAGCACCTTCAAGCTTAGTCAAACGAAATAAAGCTGATATTAAAGAGGTTTTACCAGCACCAGTGCGACCTACAATTCCAACCTAAAAATATAATATATAAGATTAGTTTTGATGTATAATTTGTTAATTATATTGATAAATAACGGTAAATTACTTTTTCACCAGATTTAATGATAAAACATAAATCTTTAAGAACTGGTAGTGCTGAATCTTCATAACGTAAATACACATGATCAAATTCAATTTCTCCCTTGGAAGGCCATTGTGCAGATGGTTTTTTGTTAGGTTCACTTTCAAATGGTCCTTCTTTATCAAGTTGTGTAAATTGTAGAATTCGTTCTACGCTTGTCATTTGTGCTATTGTTTCTGCAGTTTGCCTCATTCCATGTTGAAGCATTCCGCATAAGATTAATACTTGAGATATGGCTAATCCTACATTTCCTGCGAATGTATTTCCTGGAAGTATGTAAATATATATTTTAACCATATAATATTAATTATTTTCTTGATGTTATAGTATAAACTAACAAATTACCATCATCAAGTACAATGAAGCTATATGTAATAAAAGCAATGAAACAAATAGATACAATATCTAATGCAAATCCAAAAGCAGTACTCGTTGCTATGGTTAAGTAATAAGTACTAGTATGGAGATCTTGATGAACGTCGAATTCTTTACGAACCATATTTTGCGCCCGAGCGGAACGAATTGTTGTTAATCCTAATAACGAGGAACTAATATGGGAAAAAACTGGACTTTTTGCTAAAATTTTATAAAAGATTATTAACAATATTAGATCAATTGTAATGAATAATGTTTTTCTAATAAATTACAAGATACTTACTAACTCCTTCAAAACGTTTCATATTTTGTGCAGTTTTAAGATAAATATTTCGTATTTGCCAATATAAGAAACCCATGACAAACATTGGAAATATTGTCCACCAATTGATAATAAAAATTTGAACCAAAATTCCAACTAGTACTGCAAATATTTGAATGGATTCTATCATTGTTCTTGGTAAAATTTCATCCACAGCTCCAATATCTTTCGAAAAACGATTTAGAATACGACCTAAAATTTAATATTACAATATTTTATTTTCGTCATAAAAGTGTTACATGATAATTGAAGTGTAATTTTTTATTTTATATACTCACCAGAAGGATTCGAGTCAAAAAATAACATTGGTGCTTTTAATAAACACGAGAACATTAGATTATGGAGATTTTTACTAGCATTCATACATATTTTATAAAATACGATATTTCTTATGCTTGTCAACACTATGCTTGCAATGATAAAAGCTCCATAAATCCATAAAGCAAAGTCACGATCAAGATAATTTAAATCTTTAGATTTTGCATTAATATTCCATGTCTATACAAAATAAAAAATAAGAATAGTTGTCATTTCTAGCAATAAAGGAAAGTGAAATAAAGTTACTAACAATATTATCAAAACTGTTATTTTCTAACGGCATTAAAAATGTTGGAGTGGTAAAATCGTCTACTTCAAGTGCAAATGTCTCATTTGTTAATTGACTTATATTTCGGTCAGAAATGTTTTGTTTCAATATTTGCAGCGAGTGATTATTATTCCTAATATATTGAACATGCATTTCTTCTTGTTTCGTCCTAAAAAAAAAAAAAAAATGAAATAAATTAGATTATAATATACAAGAGAGCTCTCATTAAGAAAGAAAAAGAAGAAAAATAATAACAAATATTAACCAATAGGCAACCCAATAATCGCTACCACTACTTCCTATTTGCCCCAGAATTAGAGAACCTATAAAAGTGACTATCATCAAAATTGAACCCCCAGCTCGAAAATATTTCCAGTAAAGGGATTTAGAAACATTTCCTTTAGTCATTAATTCCTCAGTTTCTTGTGGTTCTATTTCGTCATCATCTTTATTAGTAATGGAATTAATAGATATATCAGGTTTAGTATTTTCATCTGTTTCTATGATTTCAGAATCTCCTTTATTTTCTTCCATTGAAATTATATTTAAAAAATCTGTACGTTTGTTCTGAATTTCTGTATATGTACCTTCACACTCAATTTTACCCTAAAATAATCATTACATTTATAATAATAATATAGTACAATGATAATTTTAATTGTTGTAACTTACATTGTTCAATATGATGATATAATCGCAATTTCTTAAATGTTGTACCTGATGAGTTACAAGAATTCTTGTTTTATTGTTAAGATAATGCTTAATACATTCGTTGAACAAGTGTTTTCCCACATGAGTATCGACTGCAGATAATGGATCATCTAATAAATAAATATCTGCATCTCTATACACTGCCCTATTGTAACAATTATTCAAGTAATTTTTAATGAATCAGGTGGATATAAAATCGTTTTGTTTTAAATAAATACCTAGCTAAGTTAATCCTCGCTCGTTGTCCACCACTGAGTGCTGCACCTCTATCTCCAACTAAAGTTCTGTCTCCATAATTAAATTGTTGAAAGTCTTTGGTGAGAGCACATGTTCTAACAACTTCATCATATTTTTTTTTATCATAAAACTGTCCAAAAAGTATATTATTGCGCACTGTACCCGAAAATAACCACGCTTCTTGACTAGCATAGGAGACACTACCGTTTACTTGTATTTCTCCATGTGATTGTTGTAGTTCTCTTAAAATTAATTGAAGAAAGGAACTCTGAAAATGTACATGAAAATTTAAGACACAAAGATCATTTAAAATGGCAGGATCACAAATAATTAGGATTATTATTTCTTAATGCATTACCTTTCCTGCACCAACTGATCCAACAATAGCATAAAGTTTACCAGGTTCTATTTGAATATTAACACCGTGTAAGGTATTCGTAATTGTATTTTCTGTCCAAGATGCAGTGATATTTTTCATTATGATACTACCATTTCCATTGGTTTGTTGTATATTTGTAAGTACATTATTATTTTCTTTCAACAAAAGAAAATTCTAAAAATGCATTAATTTATGTAAGTTTACATAACATTTACACGGGATGCAAGAATAATGATTATTCATTTCACCTCAAGTCTTTTAATAGAGACAGAAGCTTCTGCAACAGCTGATACAGCCATTGGATATAATATCGCCATAGTAAGTTGAAGAATATTAAAGTACTGAGCCATTGAAAATACTTTATCGGCAGATATATGATTTCCGAGAAGTACATATGCCATAATTGTAAAAAATAATGTTGTACGTTCAGTGAATACAAAAGTAGCTAAGGTAAAACCTCGTAAGTACGATGTAAGTGTTACAACGTCTATTTCGTGACTAAAAAGTTAAAATTATATTTAAGCACACTTAATAATACCTAATACGTGCATAATAGAATATAATAGAATATGAAAGAAAACCTTCTAATAAGACTAATAAGCTTCTCAAATGGTTTTTCCCAAGTATACATTTTGATAACTTGAATACCACCAATTATTTCTGACATTAATCGTACTCTTTCATCTGTTCTGATTGCAATTTTTAATCTTAACTTTGATATCCATTTTCCCATATATCCTAAAGTAAAAACAGATTTATTAATATCTTTCTCTTTGTTGTTTACAAAAATATGCAAAGTTATTGTAAAATTAATATTGATACACAATATCATACATACCTTGAAGTGGTATTGTTTGGATACTTATAAGAAAAACACCAGCTAAAGATGCAATTCCTACATTTTCCCATATCATAAAAGTGATGAGAGCACCCTGAATTGGTAAAATCCAAATAAAATGTAATGATATAAATAATTGTTCAAATCTTGCTACATCATTTGATAGTAAGTTTATAATTTGCCCAGGAGTAGTGACATTAGTAGATGATTTTGATAAACGTAAAATCTAAAAATGAAGATATTTCAAATGAAAATACTTAATATATATAAATTTATAAACAATCAATTATTTTACCTTTCTATACATTATTGAAGAACATGCTATTCTCATTCTCATTCCAACTTCCATTAAACCTAATGTAGAATGATGAATAATTAAAGCACCAAATAAGGATATAAGTATAAGAGCTGAAGCATAAATATATGCATTAGTGGCAGTGGATGTTGCTCTAGGATCAAAATGCCAAATAAGGAAACCTAACACGTATGGTTGTAAAACCCTAGAATATTAATGTAATATTATGTACTATTAAAAATTTCATAATAAGGTACACAAAACCCATACCTTAAAACAACTGATAAAAAAAATTGCCATCCTCCATAATAAGTAAATGACCATGCAAATGTTTTCTTTAAAGCATTAAAAAACCTTGGTTTTTTATCAGCTTCTTCTGCTAATTTAATTTCTTGAAACCAATTTCTAATAATGAAAATAATGTAAGCATATTTTATGATTTAAGTTTAATTTAAAAAATTGTATTGTTATTAATCTTATATGATATGCTTATTTTACATTTACCTTTCAAGTGTATCTCCAAGACATTGACTAACATCATTTGGCATAACATTATAAATATCTTTAATTTCAAGATCATGATTCCTTCCATACCAAAACAAAGGTTTCAGCCACCTTAAATATGACAATAAAGTAGGCATATTTTAACTGAATTATTGTAAATGATATAAAGGACTTACCAAAAAACCAGTTTACTAAAGAGATTCGCTGACAATTTTGGATTTGGATTATCATATTTCTTACTTGCATCCATGATCGATTCTATTCCACATACTATAGCTACTTGTACAAGAGTAAACCATGCCGCACAAGAGAATTCGAATACTTCACAAGTCACTTCGAAGCATCATATTCACGTTCATTTAACAGTAATTCTTCGCGTCATCGTTAAAGTGTCACGAGTAACAATTCGGACTCTCAACCAATTGGTAGGATTTTCCTGTTACGAGCTAGATAGTAAGGAACTTATTAAGAAATGATCCAACACGAATCATGACACGTGCGCAAACACGCGCACGATCGATTGAACATATGTAATTATATAAGGCTTTTGAGATCACGAAGTATTGCATAGTATTATTTGTAGGAACATATGATGTGACAAAAATATCAAGGTCATTGACCTATCCTGAACATTAACAAGTTATTTTTAAGTATCTATTTTTAAATGTTACAGGGGATATTTGGATATGTTTAAAAAGTCAAAATTAATGCAATAAAAACGAGAAAAAATCATAAATCTTTTCTTTCTTATTTGTAATATACAATGATTCGCGTGTAATACGCAATATGAAAAAATTTAGATATAGAAATTTTCATAAAGAAATGCTGATCATAGCTAATAGAAAATTACGATCAATAAATAATATCATACGGATATAGAAAAAGTAAAATAGATAACTAAAATAAATATGTCAGATTGCGAAATTTATGATTATATAAATACATATATGAATCATGAAATATAAACTGATGTAACGAACGCAATTACACATGTATGTGCCTGGATGCAAGTCGATGTTTTGTTCAACGAAAAGATTAAACAAAAAATATACATGATGTTTTCGACCTTCTTTTCTTTTTCTTTTATTCTCAATGTATAATTTCGTTGTCCAGACAACTGATATAAATTGTCACAGTATTTTTCTAGGGTAGCGGATGACCGACTTCCAAAATTCCTTGTAATTAATAAAATCTTTAATCTTTTTTTGACTCAACGATCCAAGAAAATCTATAAGAGTATTTCAAGACACGTGTTATTAAAAAGTAATCAAAATGGTACGACGTTTTTAAGTGAAATTTATGGTATTACATTATACAGACGTATTTCCATATCTCCTTTTACAATTATGTTTATACTTTCAATGATAAATTTCGTTATAAGTTTTGAAGAATGCAAAAAGTTTTATAATTATAATTTGTAGTTATATTTATTCAATTGTCAATCTTTGAGAAATTGTGAATTTTACTCCAGCGTGAGTGTATTTCGATGCACGTGGGCCAAGCAGGTGTTCAAATGGGCAACGCTTGTTGGGAATTATATTGTCTCGAACATGGAATTCAACCGGATGGAACAATACCATCAGACAAAGTATCTGGAACAAACGATTGTTTTAACACTTTTTTCAATGAAACCAGTTCTGGCAAGATGGTACCGCGTGCTGTAATGGTTGATCTAGAGCCTACTGTCGTTGGTTAGTTTAATTTCCAAAAAAAAAAAAATAAAAAAATAAAAAAATAGAAAAAAGCAAAGAAAGTGAAAGAAAGAAAGAAAGAATTTTATCCAAGACAAAAGTTTTCTAAAACGTATCTAGGAAGAATTACGAATATTTCAAAATGTTCTGTAGATGAAGTAAGAATAGGACGTTATAAGCAATTGTATCATCCCGAACAATTAATCACGGGGAAAGAAGATGCTGCAAACAATTATGCTCGCGGTCATTATTCCATTGGAAGGGAAGTAATAGACTCTGTAATGGATCGTGTAAGAAGGTTAACGGATCAGTGTACAGGACTTCAAGGATTCTTCGTCTTCCATTCGTTCGGAGGAGGTACCGGGTCGGGATTCACCTCGTTGCTTATGCAAAAACTGTCCGATGATTATGGAAAAAAGAGCAAATTAGAATTTGCCGTGTATCCGGCACCGCAAGTATGAAATTTCAGAAACAAATCATTAGCCGATAATTCTTTGTATTTCTTTATGTATATAACTTACTTATATACAATAATGCGTTACATAATGCGTGAAACATATAAAACAACGATGTTTAGGTATCTACTGCTGTGGTAGAACCATATAATGCAATTCTCACGACTCACACTACCATCGGCCATTCAGATTGCGCATTTATGGTGGACAACGAAGCAATTTACGATATTTGTCGGCGGAAACTTGGTATCGAACGACCTTCATACGCGAATCTGAATCGTCTTATCAGTCAAGTAGTATCATCGATAACCGCGTCCTTGAGATTCGATGGTGCTCTAAACGTTGATCTAACGGAATTTCAAACAAATTTAGTACCATATCCTAGAATTCATTTCCCGTTGGCAACTTACGCCCCTGTGGTATCGGCCGACAAAGCCTACCACGAGGGTATGTCCGTCGCAGAGATAACATCTGAATGCTTCGAAGCATCTAATCAGATGGTCAAGTGCGATCCCCGTGAAGGAAAATACATGGCCTGCTGTTTGCTTTATCGCGGCGAGGTCGTACCAAAGGATGTGAACGCTGCAATTGCCGCAATGAAGAGAAAAAGTTGCATACGTTTTGTTGATTGGTGTCCGACTGGTTTTAAAGTAGGAATCAACTATCAGCCACCTACCGTTGTTCCTGACGGAGACCTTGCCAAGGTACCAATTATTATGTAAATGTGTTATCGTATATAGTAATTAAAGAACAAAGTTCAATGTTTCACAGTATTGCTTCTATGCACTGCAATTAAAGCACTGTAATTCAATCGTTTGAACAATATTTTTAGAGCGCGATTACATAGCAGTTAAATATGGTATAGGTACAAAGAGCGGTCTCAATGTTGTCAAATACAACTGCTATCGAAGAAGCCTGGGCTAAATTAAATTACAAGTTCGATCTTATGTATCATAAACGAGCGTTTGTTCATTGGTATGTCGGGGAAGGTATGGAGGAAGGTGAGTTTGCAGAGGCGCGCGATGATCTTGCTGCATTGGAAAGAGATTACGAAGAAGTTGCTATTGAATCTTCAACTACACCAGATGCTTCGATGGAATATTAATAAATACAAATGCACGTAATTCATGCAAATACTTCGGCATTTTTCAGCTACCCAACAAAACAATTTATGTATAATTAAATTAATTGTGTGTAAAAGAAAAATTTCTATTCTCATATTACACAGCTTATGTCTTGTGACTTGTTTACTTCTTATCTCTTTAAGAAAATCTTTTTTAAAAAACTAATAAACATCATATTGATAAAATAATCTGAATTATAACCTTTTAATTTAATTTCAAATGTTTAAATAATGTATTATTAGATAAACGATAAATTTCTGCTACTTAAAAGAACTACACTATTAGCATAAGAAGTAAAACACGAAATTACAGAGCAAATTTAAAATTAAAAGCCTTCTAAAATTAGTGCACATAATTATTGTAGTAATGCACCGAGAATAATTAGTCGCTACTTTTTTAAACAAGCAACAAGATAATCTGATAACAGTACTATTGTGTTATTATTTGCAAGTAAGTGTTACCTTATATGTACAGAGTATCCTATTTTAATCTAGATAAATTTAGACAAAATTTTGTTTTAGGTTTTGAGAGGAACAAATTATGCTATCATTTATTTGACCTTGCAATAACTTTGAAAAACAGTTTAAAAAAGTCAATTTGAAATTTCTTAATTAGCATATTTTTGTACTTTTTTAAAACACAATCTAAACATAATTTTAGGTACGGTATAAGCCGTATGCGAAATATGAACGTTCAACATTAACCTGCTACCGGTATTAACGTTGTCTAAGATACACCGTTGAGTCTACTTTGTACATCATAGCGGCTTTAAAATGAGAATATATCCTGATAAACATTTCAAATTGATATATTCAAATTGTTAAGGACCTTTACGTTTTTCGGTGTTGCTACTGATTTTAAATTTTGACACAATGCTATGTCAACTACAAGAGTTCATTTCTCGGAAATGGAAAATTACATTTAAGTAATTCTGGGAACGTTTTGATGCCAGCTACAATAATATGTAATAAAAAATATAAATTCTGATTATGTTAATCTTTCGTATTTTTCGACATATTTGCTTGGGATATTAAAGTGATGTATTCTGTACGACTCATACCTAAACATAATAAACTCATCCAAGCCATATTTGATAAAGATAACTTTAGCAGTAACAAAGTGTGGTATCATAGATATGTCTTTGTAATGTTTACTTGACATTATATTCCTACCTTTCTTAATGCTAAAGTAAGGTAAAACTGTTTATTTATGTTCGTTTATCTTACAAGAAATTTTAATTACAATTTTGATCTTCACGATAAAGGTATGAACAAATATTTAAATTTAAATTGATTTACAAAGGATAAAGAAAGTATACATAAGAATGAATTGCTCTTTAAGATACAATTACATAGTTATCCTTAAAATAAATTCAATCGAAGTTTCAAGATATTAACATAGTTAATAATAGTATTTAATATTAACTAAAAGTCTCCTTGAAATTTTATATAGACAATTTATGCAGAGATTCTTGTATAACTTAATCTCTAAATACAAAATAATATAACTATCTTGTAAAAATAAGTTTCTTAATACTATTACACCAAAAGTGTTGGAATAGGTTTTTTCCCAGGCCAAGCTTCTTTGGCGTATTTTTTCTTTTTTGGTTCCATTGTTCGTGTATCGGTAGATCCTGGTATTTCTGGTATGTGTGGTGTTTCTGTCTGTATTTGATTGGGTGCCATTTCTACTTCAGGTGCTGGATTCGGTAACGCAATACCGAGTCGAGATGATAACGAAGATAATGCACTAGAAAATGGATTAAGAGACAATGAAGATGGAGTAAACTGTTCCGGTGGTAAATCTTGGTAAAGTTGGGGTGTAGTTGTTGTAGGTTGAAGGTGTTTTAAAGGGTTATGATCCTCTGATAAGGATATTAAACCTCCTTCCATACGCATTCTCTAAAATATAAATTAATAATAGATTTATCTAATACTATATAACATCGATTCAGAACGACTCTTACTTTACTGGGAACTACTGTTGTTTGTACAAGATTTCGAAATCTTCCGACCGATGGATCTACGTCTTCCGGATTTATTACTTCTTCATCATCATTGAAAGTAATTCCTTTCTTCTTCCGTTTCCTAGTTGGTTTATGAATTTCATCATCTGTTATACCTAGCATAGATATACGTCTATTATGTGCAGTGTTAAATTCCGTTAAATTCTGTAATTAATAACAGTTATTAATATATATTTCAATAATATGTCTAAATACAAATTACTTAATTCGTACATCGAGTTCTGTCTCTGTTTCAGGTAAACCTAATAAACCACCAGCATCAGTGTCTTCTGATAGTTTTTCTAATTCTTCAATAATAGGCCTTGTACCCGTTTGTGGTCTTTCTCTAATGATATAATACCGAGTAGATGCTCCAAAATGAAATGTACTATCAATTGGTAACTGTGTAGGTTTATGTGGTTCCAAACGAAGATTACCAATAAATGTTCCATGTGCTAAGAAATTAATTAATGTTTGTAAAATTTATAATTTAAACCTTAATGTTTTCTTAAGACATAGATAGATTAATTTATAGGTATAGAACAAATGAATAATTTATTTAAATTACTAAAAATTGTCATAATACTTATATATTTTGTTTCATTAATTCTTTACATGTTTATTTTATAATTAGAAACTACTACAAATAAAAATGTTATTCTTGTCTTAAAAGAACATAAATTAAAAACAAATATACAATACTTACTGCTCCCCAAATCAACAAGAAATGCACGATTTAAATGTTTATGATAAACAAGAGCAGCATGAACACGAGAACAAGAAGCATGATCTATACAAAAGTCATTTAATTGTTGATTACGGCCAAATAAGTAACATTTTTTTTCATCAACCATTAATTTCTGTAACAAAATGGTTAATATCTTTAATATGCTTTTAAAAAGATATAATTCTTTAATGATTTAATATAATATAAAATTGCCATACTTGAATTAACTTGTCATTTTTTAATACATCTAAATGTAATCCAACTGGTGGTTTCCCAGCCCTGAAAAGTATAACCTGTGTATTAGAATTTGATATTTTTTCTACCTACAGGTATTATTACATGTCAAGTAAAAAAAAATAATTGAATAATTGTACGCAAATTCCAATAAAAATTATTTAAACGTACCAATTGGGTACTTCGTAATGATTAGCCATCACCACTTTGAAATAATTTGCTTTGTTATTAAGTAAATATAAAATTAAGTAATAGGAAAAATACATTCGATGTCAGCGATACCAGAACGTCATATTAACCAAACGTAATCAAATTTTATAATTCTTCATAATAGCTTTCATTTTCATTACATGTATTGTGAATATTTATTGAAATGATAGAAATAATAGAAATAATAGGAACATACATATACATGAAGATAGAAAGTTATTTTTTAAGAACTTTAACGTAAGGTATTATTTTGATGCCATATACATACAGGTCCATACATCTTTCAAAGACGTAATTAAATAATTTTGTGCCCTGGGCATAACCTTTAGTGAAAATTTTAAAGGAATGTTGATGTACACAGACCTTAAAGTAGTGTTCGTCATAATAATTAATTGCGCGTGTTTTATTTTATATTTGTAACAATAAAATTTCAATATCAAATAGATAATACAGTAAAAAACCAAATTTTTTATTTTGATACTGTCCTGATAGCCTTTTATAGTAAGTAGTGTTCTTCTTTTAGATTTTCAAGTATTCAAATTATACAGTTTTTCGTTAAACGTATTTACATAGAATAAAATATTTCTAATTAAGGGAGATAACAAAATGATAAAATACACATTCTTTTTCTACTATCAGATATATTTAAAATAAATTTATCTAAATAGTAACAAGAATTATTGTAGTGGTACTCATTAGAAGAGAATAAATTGAGTGAAAATTAAGAATAATATTTTAAAGGATGAAATTATAATCTTAAGATTTTAAATTTTAATAAAATAGTAAGACATAAAAATATAATAGAAATTGTTTAACTTAAAGTGAAAATTCAAATTTTTGAATTACACTAGTGTACAAGAGAAGCGACATACTGGCATAAGTAATAGACAAATGTATAGTTAGTACTGTACGTATGTGTCAGTGCGATTGAATTTGTTTCGTTTGAATTAATTGTAAAGAATATATAACTGAACAAAGGATAAAATAAATCTTATTAGAATAAATGAACTTTAAAAAACTAGGTGTAATAATTTGTCACAGTTGAAATGTCGTACAAAATTGGACAGCGTGTCGAAGTTTCTAATAAGGACTGTCAAGGAGTAATTGCTTATATTGGTTATCCGACTTTTGCTTCAGGAAAATGGATTGGAGTTATACTTGACGAACCAAAAGGAAAAAACAATGGAACTATTAAGGGTCAATCGTATTTTAAAGTAAATTTTATATTTTTATATGTTTATAAGATATAAAAATCACAATCACTTTTTACATATTTAACCCTTTTATCATACTAGTGTGCTGAAAATCATGGAATGTTTGTGCGACAGTCACAACTTATTTTACTGGATGAAACAGGTAATAGGATTGAACCTGCTAGTCCATCCTCAGCAGGTAGTAGTGCTACTACACCAGATGAAAGTAGTGCAGCACGTGCTAGAAGTCGATTGAATAGGTATTATAACTTTTAATCTTAAAAAGTTCTATTAAATGTTTGTTATGTTTTCTTTTCTTATTAGAATAATCTTGCATATTTTATATGAATTTATATTAACTTAAGTCTTCATAAATTTCATGCTAGCATAAGTACACGTCGAAGGAATGAACCTACTGCGTAAGTTAATGTATTAAATTATCAATTAGAATTTTTAATTTATAAAATAAATTATTAGACTTTATTATAAAATTTTCATATGAAAAATAATAAAGAAGCATGGGTATATACATTTAAAGGCAAGTATGATTAATAAATTCTTAAAATTCATATGCTGGTCATAAAAGAGTACGGAGAAAAACATCTCCTGCCCATACCAGGCAACAATCTGACAAGCTATCTGGGTAAGAATTTATGAAAACTGTTCACTGAGAAATTTGTCTTAATATCTTTTCCAATTGTTTTGTATGTGTAAGCAGCTAAAAATTATAATTACTATTCATGACTGTTTATGATTTTCATAAGCTTTACTCATTATAGGCTTGTAATCTTGTAACTTCAATTTTAATATATTTAAAATGATGCAAATTATGAAGAGTCTAAATAAGCATACGAATAAAGAGTTGTAATTGGTTTATTATTTCTTCACTTTTGGAAAAGTATTATAGCTATTTATATGCCATTAAAGTATATTACAATAAAACTGAACTATTAAATAATCTAACATTTATTTTTTGACTTAGTAGCATGTGTTTAAATTGTATTGTAATTTATTAATATTTTTCTGATTTATAGAAATTTATATAATCTGTATAAGAAAATATAACTTTAATAGTGTGAATAGAATATTATATTTTTTAGTTTTGATATTGTTAGTGTTCATTACAGTTTCTTAAAATTCTATCAAAATTGTATGCTTTTGCAGTTCAAGATTATCATTGGCGGGTAGTAGAACACTTTTAAGTGCTCCAAGTACAGAGAGTTTATCTGGATCACAACATGAACGTAAAGATGGAGGAGAATCACTTATACCAGCCCCAACATCCACTAAGCGAGCTTCATTTATTGAGGTATAAGTTTTTGTTTTAAACATGCTTGTATTATTTTTACATAATTTTAATAAGTTGATATATCAATTATTTATGTGAACACAGTGAATGGATTATTCTGAAGATTCAACAAGGCATGAATACATAATATAGTCTTCCATAAAATATAAATATACGTCTAAATGTGATAACTTCTCATGATTAAATTAATAGAAAATCATTGGTTTCGCTACCTTTAAATCTTTGAATTATTTGAAGTAACTTATATGTTTGTTACTATCATATTCGAAGAATCTTATTCTGTGACTCGGTATTAAATTAAAAGTTATACAGAAATTTTTAAAATGATAGATGAACTAATATAGCAGAATAGTAAACTTTGAGTATGTTAAATAATTCCGTTGACACAGAATGATTCATATGGGAATGCACGTACGTGTTTCAGAAGTCCCCTAGCACGAGCTCGCCTCCCGGCAAAAAGCCAAAGGCCCAAGATGATCACAATAATGTAATTAATACTCATTAATTGTAATATCTAAATTTTCTCATCTGACCTTAAACCTTTTCATACTAGTTGTTTGTTGATCATAAGCATTGTAACACATGACTTCGTAACAATTAGCATCACTGCACTTTGATGGGTTTACTTCTTCTTAATGGATCATGGAACTGATTTATCCTTCATTATTTTCACTGTTCCATCAAACATCTGCTTTGTTAATTCGGTTCTGTGATGCTTTGATAGTTTAAAATTTCTCAATGGAATTGAGGTGTCCAATATATAATTGTTATTTTTCTTTTTAATATTTAGATGCTGAATTTCCTTTAGAATTATATTAATGAGGTAATAATAACAGCCCTTCTATGAATAGGTATTTAACAGCATTATGGTATAAATTTATAATCCATATTTGGAACATTCTTGTTCTCTCTCTTTGTTTAATTATTATTTATTAAGAACCTTATATCCCTGATACAAATGCAGTTAATATTTATAAATGGTTAGGACATGATAGATGACTTAGTTAATAATATGTTTACTGTAAATTTCAGTGTCATATAACACAATTCAACTCATTGACTGAATTTCCTACACTTGTTAGAACTAATAGAATATTTGGTGTAGCTTGTTGGTGTCTTTTGTCACAATTAATCTCATTAATCACTTTGGAATAGACTAATTCTACTGAATGTACATACAAAAACAACATTCTTCTGAAACATAATGTTTTATTTTAGGAAATACGGGGTGTTTTTTTCATTACCGCCGATAAAAAGTTACATTGTTGATTGCATCATTGATAAATGATTCAATTGATCATCTCAGGGTACACCAGATATGTTAAAAAACCAAAATCAACTTGTGTTTTCAGTGCGATAATAAAAAAAACACCCAATATTAAATTATAGTTTCATGTATAATTTGTTTGCAATTTAGACAGGTTTTGTAGAGACTCTGAAACCACAGTTTGTACCTGGCCAAGTAATGGCAGGATCTGCTGCAGCTGCAAATGTAGTAGAAGAGAAATTGTCACAATTACAACTTCAACAAGAAAATGAGAATTTAAAATCTCAGGTATGCTATATTAAAAATATGTAATTTTATTTTCCTCAAATTATATTTATTTCTTAAACTGTTAAAGAACTACTTGTTACCAAGATTTGCTTTCTTTGATTTTGTAATTCCTTTTTAAACAAACTATCAAAATTAACACTTCTGACCATTATAAATGTCTTTTAATTTTTGTTACTTGATTTATTTGACCTACTTAAATAAAGTCTATCCTTGAATTTTTGAAGTTTTATTTTTTATATTATTTTATTTATATATATACGTATATGTGTGTATGTGTTTTATCACACTATGTTATTATAGGTTCGGGACCTTACAGAAAAAGTAGAAACATTACGAGTGAAAAGAATGCAAGATAAGGAAAGAATGAAAGACTTTGAGAAAACAAAACTTCAACTTGAACAACTTATTGAATTCAAAACAAAAGTTATGGAAAGCCAAGTAATGATAGCTGTTAAATTAAATTAAAGAAGTTTCATAGTTCACATTAATTTTAATAATTATATATTTATTTCTGATGAAAGGCTAGTCTGCAAAGAGAACTGCAACGCGCACGTCAAGAAGCAAGAGAAGCACACGCAGCTCGAGAACAGTTTCAAGAAGAAATGACAGATCTTGCAGAAACTGTAGAAATGGCAGCATTAGATAAAGAAATGGCTGAAGAGAAAGCTGAAACATTACAAATCGAATTAGAACAATTGAAAGAAAAATTGGAAGAGCAAACACTAGATCTAGAAATATTACGAACAGAAGTATCTGAAAGGGTAAAGTACCTCATATACTGTCTTTATTTTATTGTAATATTTATTATGATCTTCATTTTATTATTGTATTATAATTATTAATATATAAAGGATTGTATAATTATTATAGACAGTAGGAGGGGGATCAACTGCTGGTGCTTCAAATTATGAAATAAAACAATTGGAACAACAAAATAATCGGTTACGAGAAACTCTAGTTAGAATGCGGGATCTTTCTGCACACGAGAAGCACGAATTTCAAAAGCTTCAAAAGGATTTAGATCAAAAGAAGTCAGAAATATTAGAGTTGGGTCGTACGAAGGAAAAATTATCCACACGGGTAGAAGAAATGGAACATCAAATAGCAGATTTGCAGGAGCAAGTAAGAAATATGGAAATAATTTTTAATAATCAAATTCTTATTGATACAAGAATTTATTCCTCCATTGAATAGGTTGATGCTGCGTTAGGTGCTGAAGAAATGGTTGAAGTACTTGGCGAGAAGAAGATGGCATTAGAAGAGAAAGTTGCAGAATTGGAAGAGGCTGTTGCAGACTTAGAAGCTTTACAAGTAAATCTTTTTAAAGATTACTTAAACAATTACTATTTGAATAATTGTTCTTTTCTTTAGGACATGTCTGATCAACTTGCTGAATCATCGAAAGAATTAGAATTAGAATTGCGGGAAGAATTAGATTTAGCGCTTGGAGCAGCACGTGATGCTTACCAACATCGAGATGCAGCTTTAGAGACATTAGCAGATCGTGAACTTACAATTACGAAGTTTCGTGAACTCACTCATCAATTACAGGAGCAGTGTTTGCAATTACAGCAACGTGTACAATCAACTGAAACTTCTAAATTTGGTATAGCAGGCACAGAGCAACAATTAGCGGAGATTTTAGATTTCCAAAAAACTTTTGCTGAAACCCGTGCACAAACAAAAGCTGTTGATCTTGAATTACGAAGATTAGAAGCTGAAGAAGCTCGAAATCATGTGAAATATTTATTATCTTTTATGCCTCCTGCATTTTTAGCACGTGGTGGAGATCATGATGCTATTCTAACACTTCTTCTTATACCAAGGATGATGCAAAAAACAGAAATACTTATATCACAAGTACGAGAAAAATATAGATCATTAGATAAAGTGGACAGACTAGCTATTTTAAAGGGTCACTCAGTAGCACAATATACCTTCAGATCGCGTCTTTGTTCATACATGTATGCATTGCAAACGTTCCTCGGTTGTTTTGAATCTGCATTGAATGTATGTTCTCCTGAAATGTTACTCAAAGCTGGAGCAGTTTATCCAGAAATGGCTGCACAAGAAAAATCTTTAGATTGTTTGATAGATTTGGCTAAAAAAGATCAATTAGACGAGAATCTACCAATGGATGCTATTGAGAAATGTTGTGGATACTTTTGTACTATGTTTTCTGTATTATTTGGGGAAACTATTAATCACGCCCGCTTGATAGTTAATGGCACGAGAATGTTAGAAAGCTCTTGTGATGCTATTACAACGGATGCCGCGGCAATTAAAACTTTAATTCAGGGAGACAGTGGTGATATAGGTCTTCTGTGTCAACATGCGGAAACAACATGTGAAGTAATTCAGCAACACTTAAAGTCGGCCAGAAGACGTGTATTGACAGATCATGCAACCGCAATTCATGTCGCAGAATCTAACTTAGGACTGGATAAAGACTGTAGCGAACAACTTTTTGCATGTTACAAACATGCTATGAAAATGATGAAAACTTTGCAAACTGTGCTGAAAAATGCTGTGCAAGCAATTATCGCCAATGGTGATGTAGATACAGGACTTAGTGCAGATAAATTGAAAGAAATGACTTCTATATCATGTGAGAAGATTTACGATACTGAAGATGTCGGACCTGTAGCTACGATTAAAGGAAGTTTGTCAAGAATTCAGCAGTTAGCAGCTAGTTTAGCACAAAAAATGGCAGAATGTGAAAATGAGCTACAAATAAGTGGACAGTTATTACACCAACGAGGACAAAGTACGGAAAATGAGTCTTTACAGCCTATTAAAGTAAGAGCACAAGCAGCAAAGAAAGAAGCTGAAGAAATTAAAATACTCAGTAGAAAATTAGAAGCTAGAGATAGCGATATACTCGAAGCAAGATTAGCTCTTCGAGAAAAACAAGAAGAATTAAGTGAAATGATTTTGAGGAAGGATGTTGTGGAGAAAAAGCTTGCAACTCAACAACACGAACATGAATTAAATGTAGAAAAACTGAAAAGAAAATTAGAAGTAGCATTGAATCAATTAAAACGAAAGGAAAAAGAATTTGAGGAAACGTTGGATCATCTTCAAACAGATATTGATAGTTTGGAAATTGAAAAGGGTCAGTTAAAAGAAAAATTAAAATCTGTTGGAAAGAAGACGATGATGTCTGCGTCTGGAGCCGATAATATATCTGGTAGTGTTACAACATCTAAAATTCAGACAATGGACAATCAATTTTTGATACAAGAAATAACGGCTCTAAAGGAAGCATTGAATAATGAAAACCAACAGAAAAAGAAATTAATGTCCGATATATTACGTCAGAAGTTAGAAAGTTTGGATCCAATAATTCCACAATTAAAACAGGGAAAAATTAATATGAAAATAGAGGAGTTAAAACAAAAAACTGATGATCTTACTAAAGTAAGTCACAAAATAATTATTATATAAATAAAAGATTCAAAGAACATTCTTTTATATTTATTTAATTTTCATCAACATTTTTCTTATTTTTCAGGACATTAAACAAGTCATGACATTCCCTATCGTTCCTGATTTAAGGCGTAATAAGGCACGCGATTTGGAAGGTCCACCGTTAGACAAAGCAATGCCAGCTTACCAACTGTTACAACGACAGATAGTTATGAATGTATTAAAAGAGCGTGCTGATCAATTAATTGTAAGTCATCAGTTACTGAAAAAATATAAATTTGCATAATAGTATACAAATAAAAACTAAAAATTTGGTATCTTGTTTTAGAATGAAGTTCTTGAAGAAGTTATACAGAAAACAGTAGGTGGAATGGCTGAAGCCAATTTCGCAGTATTCCCAAATCGTGAAATGGCTGCAGCAATGCAGAAAAGTCAATTGCTTGCTGCAGAAATCGCAATTCCTCATGAAGGTCAAGAACAAGTTTTTACTGTAAATGTAGGAACACAGGAACTTAGGAAAATTCATACTTTGCTGTGCTACTAATTTTCATTTGCTAATCTTTAGTACTATATATCAACGTGGCAGAATATGCTACCACAAAAGCAGTGGTAAGTGCAATATATTTGTAAATTTTAATTTGTAGTCTTTGCTTCTTGAACACTTATGCATAAGTTGTGATAGCCAATAATGTTTTCTTACATTTATATACATAATTAATCTATTTTATATGTACGAAAGAACTAATAATTGATTTTTTATATCTGACAAAAGGAACAGATTAAATCTAATGATAACATAATTTTGGAGCGTGCGACTTTTATTTATTTTTGAATTGACTACAGCACGATGACTGGTGCATTGTAGCTGGTAGTCTGCAGCATTTTGTTATCTTATAAACTCAAATATTATTACTATTAACAATTTGAACGATAAAATTATGTGCCTCTATGGCTTCTGTATAATATCTTTTAAGAATCGTCAAATATATGACTTAAAAATATTTACATAAATATTCTTTACATATCCCATGTGTCAAGAATATCGCAACACAGTGTCGGGAGCAAGTATATCTTATATAATAGGGAAATAGAGACTATAATACAATGTTTCACTTTTTATTTATAGCGATAAAAAGAGCAATAAATTGTTGATGATTTTTCATTATTTATGAAATAACGTATGTCGCAATTACTGTCAATTTTATTATACATACACACGTGTGTGTATGTATACATATGTATATAAAGCATTATCTGTATACAGAATGTCTTATGAGGTACTTAATGAACTTCCTTCATATGTTCACCAAATCATGTTCAAGAATATTAAAAAATATACATTGTAAGTTAGTTTTGTGTTGTAACCAAGATAGATGTTGTTTAGCTGTGTTCTAAATGGACCAATACATGCTATCTTAAAATAGGATTTAGTTTCTTATGTACAATGAGTGAGATATAGATAAAGAAAAATAACAATATTCCGTTGATATAGTTTCTTATTACTATATTAAAAATATATACATAATTTTAAAAGCATTGGAATTTTTTTCCAGATTTTCCGTTCAAATAGAAAACAATAAAAATTAGCATACAGATATAGTATTAAGTAGAATTTAGTAATTTATTACCATGTGTGTACAAGCTATCAATGGCTATTAATTGTACTATAATTACTATAATAATGTTTCTTGAAAACAAAAATAAGCATTGTATACACAGATTAGAGATTGCATATTTAAAAAATATTTAAGATGAAAAAATGTAACTAGATTACAATTATGCTATATATCTAACATTTTTTATATAAATGGTAAATAAAATTAAATAGACCTATAAAGTATATGATAATTTTTTTTATTCAGAATGATCTGCCGAACACGTGGGAAAAATTTATTGAATACCTCACGGAATATCCTATATACACACACATACATACCAGATAGTAATAAGTGCATATATCATTAATTGTTCATTAACTTACTCGTTCATTCATTCTCGCTGCATAATAATACACACTTTTACTCATTGATTTTGTTTTTCATTTCCTTCATTTCCAATAATAGTAGTAGTAGTAGTGGTAGTAGTAATAATATTAATAAT
>NW_016909955.1:137237-160910 GCF_001483705.2 Eufriesea mexicana
AATAATAATAACCGTACATTCACTCGATGATAATTATACCTCTCTTTTTTTTTAAATTACTGTCTAGAAACTTCAAAACATCAAACAAATTATTCTTCCAAAATATAATGATACAGAAGATCCAGTCGTACTATCCCTTGTATCTTGGTTCGTATTAAGGTTGACCGGACGTTTCCTTTCTTTAGAATATTTCCATAGTAAAGACATGATGAATTAACATCACTGATTACACATCATTTTGGAAGTAGTGCTTGGAACATACATGTGAATATTAGCGCAACTAGAATGGTTGATATAAATGAAAATTTTCAATGACAGAAACGAATCTTTTAAAACTCCTACTATGTAACGTGACTTTTTGTGTACGAGATTTCGTTATGTATATCAACATCCAACTGACCCATTGATTAAAGATCTTTATAAGTCACGTAGTAAACTTAATATCGAAGCAATAGCATGAGAAATACTACTGCACAGTCTCTGCCATTAAAACTATATGGAAGAAGTCCTTTGGCTGGATTTGGTTACAGAACTGCTTTTCATGCATCACATATTTATGTAGTATTTTTATATTTTTTTCTTTTTTTTAATCTTTTTGTTACTTTTATTACATTATAATGTAAAGCAAACCTGTAATCCATTTCCAATACAGAAAAGTCTGCATTATGTTCATTTTATTTATCATAATCGACTAATTATACTCACAGAAAGAAAGAGAGTAGAAAGTGTAGTTTGTTAGGGCAGAATCACTAGTAATTTGTTTGTTTCTTGTTCGATAGAATGTATCTAAAAATCAAATTGCTGCCTTAATAATAATATTACTTCCAGTACTTACTTCAGAGAAACTTCCACGTACTTGTACGTATGCACGTATGTGTTAATGTGTACGCTATGTATATGTATATATATATATGTGTGTGTGTATATATATATATAATATATATATATAGAAAAAAAAGAGAAAAGAAAAAAGAATGTTACCAGAGTCAATAACATCGAAGAACAATCTTTGATACCACTGACATGATAATTTGTGTAAGAAAAATATTAACATTTCTCTCAAAGTTACGCACGTTATATTTATACTGTATTGTACTGAGAATAAAACAAAAATCAGGCAACAACAAACTATATTTATCTCTCAGTACACTCACTTATATATTTTCTTCATAGTTTCACATAATCATTCACTTGTTCTCATATTTCTTTTCCTATTTGTAGAATACATATAACATTTTATACGATGTACTCAATTACCCCGAATGCTTAAGAATAGTCAAAATGTTCTCTCTTTCTTTCTATGAAAACTGTTTGTCGGATTTTCGAGTAAATCACACATTACACCGTTACGTGTAATCTTTTACAAAGGTCTTCGGGGCAACAAAACCTTTATTTCAATTATCATCAACGGTGAATTAAATAGATAATGACAAAATAAGAACAAGCCACCTCTGGCTGATCTCACTTGGATTTTGAGCCCAAAGAGATGGATCAACCAAAACTCTAAGCATTGAGAATGCACTGAAGTTTTCACTGATCAGTGAATTCACAAACATGTAACCATGGCATTGTCCTTTACTCGTGTACGATACGCTTGTAATCGTAAATCTCCTCTTTAGTGGAAACTTAGAGGATTGATTGATTTGACTCTTTGCATGGCATTCGTACAAAGTTGAGTACCTGGTCTTGGACACTTAAGAGACTGCAAATAGGATTGATGCAAAGGTAAGTAGTTATAGTTTTATCCTTTCTGAAACAAAAAATAAGTTGTAAATTAATTATAGTTGAATACATGTTATAAAAACTTATTATCATAAATTACTAAATTAATATTATAATATTAACTTATTATTTTATGTATATATATACTGAAAAACTAAAGATAAGGATTTGCAACATAGAAAAGAACACCTGGTTGAGTGTTGGTCTGAGAAGGTGGCTGACCTTGGGCTTGTCCTTGCCCCTGAGCATTTTGATTGGACTGACCTGGAACACTTGCACCTGTTCCAGAAAGGATACAAGATTTTTGTTTTAACATTGTCCAATCAAAAGTATAATCATATTGATGATTCAATGTACGGAAAAGTATACGGAAAAGTTGACGAAGATACATATAATCTGGGCTTTCTTCAAAACGTAAACCTCGCGTATAATTTAAATACATTGCGAATTCAGCAAAATCCCTAAATGAAAAATTAAAAAAGTATAAGTAGATTTCAATAGCGTACTTAAATTTTATTCGAAAATATAAGTTCACAAACATAAAGCGTACCTTACATAAAACTTCTACAGGCGTCGACATCTTTTTTTCACTTATTTTTTCATATTTCTGCTTTTTGGTAGCAGCTTTAAGCCCTTGCCAAGGCAAAGATCCTCGATTGAAATACATAAGCACATAACCGAGTGATTCCATGTCATCACGACGGCTTTGTTCTATTCCGAGATGCGCATTAATTGATGCATACCTTGCTGTGCCTGTTAAATTTTTATCTTCCCGATATAATATATGTATTCTTGTACGAGTATCTCTATATTTTTTAGCTAATCCAAAATCAATAAGAAACAGCTGTAAGTTTAAAAATAATCAATATTACATTTCAGTAAAAGCTAATGCATAAATTGCATGAAAAACTGTGTTTAGTATTGTTAAGATCATACCTTATTACAGTGACGACCAATACCCATTAAAAAATTATCTGGTTTGATGTCTCTATGAATAAAATGCTTGCAATGAACATATTCAATCCTACCAACCATTTGGTCTGCCAACATTAAAACTGTTTTAATCGTGAATCTTCTTGTACAAAAAGTGAAAAGGTCTTCAAGGGATGGACCAAGAAGATCCATAACAAGTACATTGTACTCTCGTTCTTGCCCATACCTATATTTAATGAAAAAATAAATTTCTATGATACTGTATTTTTTTATACCAAAACTTATTATCTTTATAAAGTTAGTGCATACTAAATACGAACGTGTATAGTTAAATGTAAATTCTTAACACTTAGCCAACCGCGTGCGCCACAGCCAACTGTATGCTTTCCACCGCGCATTTCTGGCAAGTTACGCATACTAATCTTCATTAATTAAAGGACACAAAGAATACATAAAGTTGATTTTAACTGATTAATTATATTTGATGCTAATAATCCTATATTAGACATAGTTTATATAAAACATGAAATTAAAAATAAATTACATAATTAAACATTTTTTGTAATTGAATGAACGGAAGCAGATACTTCTCCTACAGTGCACAAAAATAGAACAGAAGACTAACGAAATAACAAAAGAGAAACAATAATTAAAATACAAGGTAACACATTGTAAGGAGAAACGTGGAAGACATCTGCAGTCGGGAGCGCAGCGTCTCGAAACGGGGAGATTTCCCCATTCAGTCGGGCAGCGACTGACTTCGAAACGGAGGTTTGATAAGCTAAGTGTTAACATAAAACAAAATCGTTTAAAATAATAATTACCAACGTATATGAGGTATTCCTACACCACCATGTAAAATTTTGTACAACTTTGACTCATATAGAAGTTGTGGGTGTCGAGCACGTATGCTCTCCAATTTAACAGCAACTTCCTAAAATAATATAATATGCATAACATAATTCATTATTGAAAGAAATCAATATATTCATGGATAAATTATTACAATTTTAAAACATCTCATCTTTGATATATCCTTATTTTCTCATAAAATATCTATATACGAACAATTGAAGTTTAATAACACTAATTTATAAATATAGTATCAATTTAATTTATACTGTTTATACAATTTAAAATTAACAATTTTATATTAGTAATTAAATATAAATATAACTATTTTTGTCTAACATCTTTTAAATAGATACATATATTATATGTATATACACTACTGACCAAAAGTTTGGGCACAACTTACTGTTTTCTAGAACATTTTTGATTTTCTCTGTAATAATTACATTACATATTAATGAATGCTTTATTTTTTCTTCTTAATTCTATGTAGATAGGTAAGGAAAGTATTTAAAAAAGAATCATAATATTTGGAAATTGCATTATACATTACTCAATTTTTCGCTTGTCAAACTAACTATCTCTTTCCTTGATAAACTTTTGCTCTTGAGTTTACCAATATTAGAGTCATATAAAAGTACTGAAATGACATTTATTAGAATTACAGACCACTATGCAGGTATAAACAAATCTGAACTCAATCACTGTGTCACAACCATGTGATACCATAAACAATATCAGCAAGTATCAAAACAACATATTACTTAAAGAGAACTGATGTATCTTTATTTCTACTCAAATAAGATCGTGTATATAATATACAATAATTAAAAAATGATAAAATATTCAAGCTTACAGTTTGGATTTAAATGTGGAATATAAATATAGCAGGTGTACCCAAACTTTGGGATATTCTGTATCTTTGGGCTATATACAGGGTGTCAAAGTTTAATCGATAAATGAAAATTAGTTGTAAAGTATTTACCGATTAGAAAAATGTTTCAGACAAGAAATAAATAATTTTGAGGGTTGCATAAAATGGTGTAATTATCTTTTCTGTAGGTGGATGCATATAATTTATATGAAGAACAACTTTGGATTTTTAAATGGAAATGTATATTTTTTAATGCACATTCAATTTAGCTCATTATTCTCCATAAAAATGTATTATCCATCTATGTAGAAAAACCAAAAGTATAGGAAATATTTTATTTCAGTATTTGGATACCTATATCTATTTTCAAATGTAGTAAATAGAAAACAGGCTACCAAAAATTATGCATTTTCTAAGTATTCGAATGCTCTGTCTTCATTGTCAATACACATTTGTATTCTTGTTTTGAAGTCTTCCAAGAATCAACAACAATTGATCATATAAAAAATCAGTTTAAAATGGTATATCACAGTAGTTCACCAGAAATGTTCAAAGCTACTTACGAAAACTTCATAAAAAGAATACAAATGTGCATTGACAATGAAGGCAGTTTCTACATTTCAAAACATACAGGTATCCAAATATTCAGATTGAATTATTTCCTGCACTATTAGTTTTTTCACATGAATGAGTAACACATTTTATGAGAAATGATGAGTAGAATCGAATGATGCATTAAAAAATATATGTTCGAATTTAAAAAACCAAACTTGACCTTCATATGACCTATATGAATCCATTTATAAAAAAAATAATTACAACATTTTATGCATCCTTCAAAACCACTCATTTCTTATTTAAAACATTTTTCCATTCAGCAAATAATTTACAAATAATTCGCAATTATCGATTAAATTTAGACACCCTGTATATATGTATAAATGTTATTTGTAACAGAAAAAATAATTGTTTCTAGAAACAGTCTAAAAAAAGTATTTGCTATATCTATTTTATCACAATCATTATAAATATTTATATTTTAGTTACAAACACTGCTTTACGATTGATACATATAAATAATACATACATCAATATTCTTTTTTACATATAGAGGTTAATCACATTGCAAAAAGTTGGACGAACATTCGTAGTTAAACAAATGTATTCGTAAAATTTTTTAAAATAATCCAATTCGATAGATCGGTCGAATAAACGTAACTTTACTGAAATGAAAAGTTTACAACTTGCAAATCTCCAAAGAAAAAACAATTAATATTTCACGTAATCAACAATAATATCATAAAAAACATATTTTGTAAGAAGTTTAATCGTGCTATGATAAAAAAAAACTTATTCGTAGTATAAACTGTGTGAATAACTTGTTATGAAGGGAATGAAAAGATAAAAAGGAAATAAGGAAGACAAGGAGGAAGATGTGCTGGCAGGTCGTCTCACGTGAAACGGTACTCCTTACCTCACCATTAGAGACGTTGATACCGAGGTAAATATCACCGAACGATCCCGAGCCAATCTTCCTCAATAGCCTGTATTTGCTACCCACGATAAAATCAGTCTTTGCTACTGACATCGCCAACGCCATTGACATATTTCTTTTAGCTTCCCTATCTCTGAACTTCCTCCGCTAGAACCGACGGCGGACTCTGCGACTGGCTCACGTCGGAATCAAACCTGATTTAAAGTACTAAGCGTACTCGATAAAAGTTATACGCCATTTACTGGCAAACACAATGATGTCGAGTCTTCTCGAAGTCGTATTGATGGAGGATTTTCTTCGGTAAAAATTTGTTCAGGAAATCGTAGCCAAGAGTCCCTCTGTAGTGGCACAACAAAATCCCACTAATACGCCGACATTTTCCCTTTCGCTAGAGGCACGAGAGCAACTGACGTTGCGGAAACGATGCGTCACGACGGGCGGCGTTCAAGTCAGAGTCCTTTTCAACGGGTTACTACTAATTAATTGTAATACCTTTTCGACCGAATTATCTGGAAACTTGATATTTTAATGAAGAGAAAAATTTCGTACAACGTATGTGTGAGTTCAATATCGCCTTGAAATTTTATTGTACAAAATGACTCGCTTGAATTCGCGGTACTAGATTTTCCTCAGGGCCGTATTAATGTCACTACAATTTCTCAAATGTATAACGTCTTTCATTTAGACAGTGATGTCTAAATCAAAACATGTGTTATTAAAATGTGATTTTTCTTCCTGATTTTCTTCATTTCACAGTTGTTTAACGTTTAATAATAAAGTTCATCGTTTAAAAACTATATGAAAGCAAAGAATGAAAAAAGGATAAACGAGAGTATTTTATATTTTCATATTTACTGTTGAATATTTACTTCTATTATTTTTGTTTTTTCTTATCATATGTGAAAATAACAACGAGTAAACAAATAAAAAAATAATTTAGCTGGATTTAGTTTTTTACTTTATACTATGGTACTTTTGTGATATTTATTATCAAGAGTACAAAATGAAAGACTACAGACTTTTAAATAGTTTCTTTATGAAGCAAGTAATTCAGTGATTGATTTAAAAATTTGTATTCATATACGAGATATACGCATATGCAGTATTACAAAAGATACGTATAATTCTTAAGATACATACATATGTGTATATATTGTAATATAGGTCAAAAGTACAATTATTTTTTAAAGACTACAAATTTGTATGTAGATACACTACTGATTGTACCGGAACTCAGTACTACTTATTAGATATTAATATGAAATGCTTTTTGCATTTGTTATTTATTGTTTGGTTTAAACAGAAAAAAAATTTGATTAAAATATATATTTCACGTACTTGTTTGTGATTTTGAAAATAATTAGCGAAAAAAACATTAAATTTCGTAAAATATTCAGCGACATCTTAAGAGGTTCATGGTTAGATGAACGTGTTATAAGAACTTTTTTTATATGTATATTACTGAAATTGATATTTAATTAAATACTGAATATTTAATGGCAATTCTTTTGTCAAACACAGTACGGTTGCCAATGTTAATTTGTATAAAAAATATTTTTTTTGGTACAAATAATTATCATACAAGATCCATCATGACAACTTGTAAAAAACTTGAAAAAGTTTTGGAACATCTTGAAAAGAATCCTTTTTTTGAGAAATATAGTAATAAAATAGCCAAGTTGCAACAAACTAAGTCAAATGAATTTCTGCAGCGTGCTGAAAACCAAGAAAAATTGCAAAAAGCGAAAGGTACAGTAACCTATACAACATAAATATTTGACGTTTATATGCATATATTAAATGAAATTTACTTATTTTTCAATTGTAATTATATATTTATTATTATTTAAAATCGATTTTCTATGTATTTTGTGTAAAAATAATGTGAGTGTATATAATAACATGCTATTTTAAATATCAAATCTGACCATTTTTTGATTGTAATCATTAATTGTAAGTATTACAAGCATTAATTTGGTTTTTTGATGTATACAATATTCAATTGAAGAAAAATGGGAAGAAGAGCAAAAATTTTATCAAAGCCAAGCAAAACCAAACTTGGGTGAAAACCAACAACCTCGACAAGCACAATTAAATAATATAATGAAAGTAGATATGATTCAGGATAAAACAAAGGATGAGATAATAAATATTTGGAAAGATTATCATAAAGATAAAAATTACATATGTGGAATATTAACACCTGACCAATTTGATAAAATGTTTGAAAATGGAAAGCATTATCCGACATTTTTGTTGCCATTACCTAGGAAACAAGGATACGAGTTCATTGTTACTCAATTTTATGGATTAGAAATTCATATGACACCACTTTTGTGGTATCAAGCACATAAAGAAAATGCACCAGAATGTTTAACTATGATACATTACACAGAATTTCGAGATAATAAAGAAATTATTCTTATGAGAGGAGAATATGATGAAAAATGTATTAATGGGCAAGAAGCACAGTGCTTAGTAAATGAGTTACAATTATATTATTGTGCAAATAATGCCAAGAGATTACAACTGTTAGAAACCTTTACTAATAAGCCTGATAAATTTAAATATATGGATCTTGTGGCACAGCTAGAATCAATACAACTAGTATTACATAATAATTAAATATTTGAATATATTATTTATTGTAATTATATAGTATGTGGTACTATAGATAATATTGGGCATGTACATAATGTTCTTAAAATAAATGTTAAAGTAAAAAATTATATCAGATTATTTATTCACTACAGTTATAACTACACTTGATTTTTAGATGTTTTGTATGTTATATATTTGCAATATTTTGAATAATTCTAGTATACATTAATTTCAATTCTAATTACAGTTTATTTATCAAGACCTTATCATATTCAGACTTTATGGACATATCCATTCTTAATGATAAGAACACAACCATCATGGACTTCTATTAAAAAAAGGAATTTTAGTGATCATGCAGTTAAAAACATATATATTACTACACCTATTTTTTATGTTAATGCTGGTATGTTATTATAAATATAGAATTATCTGTTTCATAAATATATAGGAATATATATTATGACACTATTAAAACACTGATTTGTCTTCTTTTTTTTCTTCTTAGGACCTCATATTGGACATCTTTATACAGCAGTTTTGGCAGATGCTATAGCCAGATTTAATGCTATGCTGGGACATTCTGTATTTTTATGTACCGGTACAGATGAACATGGCACAAAAGTTCAGAAAGCAGCAAGTAGCATGAATTTATCCTGTCTTGAGTATTGTACTCAAATTTCACACGAATTTCAAAAAATGTGTAACATGTTTCACATTGAATACTCAAAATTCATTAGGACAACTGAAGTAGCACACCAAGAAGCAGTTTATCATTTTTGGGTTATTAATATATTGAGTCATTAAAGTACTGATTCAAGTTTCTATAAGTTTGAAAAACTGAATACATAAATGTAAAATATTGCAGAATTGTTTAGAAAAGAATGGACATATTTATCAAGGAAAATATTCTGGCTGGTATGACATAACGGAAGAAGCATTTGTCTCAAACAAAGAAATACAGGAAAAGAATTCTACAAATATTAACTATACAAATACAGAATCCGGAAATACAATAGAGTGGATGGAGGAAGATAATTATAAATTTCGTCTTACTTCTTTTAAAGACAACTTATTATATTGGTTGAAGGATGGTTTGTATACAATTCATTGGATTTAATGAATTTGCTTTATTTAAAGGAAATTGTAATTTCAATTAATTTGAAATTACATGTAGAAAATGTGATAGAACCAAAAATATATCACAAAATGTTGATTCCATGGTTAGAGGATGTACAAGATTTAAGTATTTCTAGACCTATTAACAGGGTATCTTGGGCAATACCTACCCCTTCTGATGAATCTCATACAATATATGTGTGGCTAGATGCATTAGTGAATTATTTAACTTCATTGGGATATCCAGATAATTCATTTAGAAAATTTTGGCCACCAACTGTACAAGTAGATATTTTGAAATTATTCTACTATAGAATGAAACTTAAAATTGACGAAGTTATTGAAACAATTTAACAATATTTGTAAATTAGGTTATAGGAAAAGATATATTGAAATTTCATGCTATATTTTGGCCAGCATTTTTAATGGCTGTTGGTCTTGAACCACCAAAAAAGCTTGTGTGCCATGGACATTGGATTATTAGCGATAAAAAAATGTCAAAATCCGAAAAGAATGTAATTTCACCTTTTACAGCTGTGCATAATTTTACTGATGATGGTTTGAGGTATTTTCTCGTACGACAAGCAGTACTACATTCAGATGCAAGTAGGGCACAGAATGTACGATATGTTACAAATATTGTTCTTTATTTTGAAGATTAATATCTTATTTTTTGTTTGTAGATTATAACGATTTAAAAGTTCAGAAAGTATTAAATTCTGAACTTTCTGATACATTAGGTAATCTAGTTAATCGTTGTTTTGGTAAAGCTATTAATCCAGATGGTATAATATATAATTCTGCCGAATATAAAAGTATTCTAAAAACTGATGTAGCTCAGGAAAATATAAAAGCTTTAGAAGAATTAAGTGCAAAGGCTAAGGAATATTATGAGAAATATAATTTCTGTCATATGGTAGATACTGTGATGAATATGTTACACATTGCCAATAAGATGTTTGACTATTATAAACCATGGCATTTAAAGAAATCTGAAGATCTCGATTCTGTCAAGCAATTCGAAGCGCTAATGTCTTTAACTATGGAAAATTTACGAGTAGCTGCTTTAGTATTGCATCCTATTATACCAAAGTCAACTTCTAATCTTCTTGATTTTTTTCAAGTTCCAATGAAAAATCGTACATGGGAAGATACAAAACCACTTCATTTAACCAATAACTCAAATGAAACAAAACATATTTTGTCACGAAATATGTTATTTTTTAAGAAGATAAAGAATTAAAAGAAAAGAATTATTTGAATTTTTAATATCAAATAGATGTACGTTAGTATAGGATAACAGGGATGTAACAAAACATTGCAAATTTAATATTCGCGTGGAAGTCTTACGCTAATATATTTACAGAGAACGATCATCCAAATATATCATTAGTATACATCAACTTCGTGTTCGTATCATTCCGACAGGGAAAACTAAAGATCTGTTTTCTTTTTTTTTCTTAATGTATTACGATGTTCTAATTGTCGTTTTTTTCTTGTCGGAATGCTGCACACTTTGCAAATCGCTGATATAGATGATGGAAGAGACTCAATGAGCGTCAGTTGCTTATCGCGAAGAATTTTTTCGTTTAGATAAATGACGCAGATTTGAGTTAGATTCGACGGATTGCACAACAATTTTGCGATACGTTAGCACCTAAACGAAACATCGCTTACAATGCAAAGATACGTGGATCGCGTGTTGGTGTCCCGTCAAATAGAAAAATAAATAAATGACTATTTACAAGATGGAAAATGAATCTGTGCGGGTTCCACCGCGATTCTAGTACTAATATAAGCTACGATTCGATAGACGTTACTATTAGTACTTCATGTAACATCCAACTTTACATCGTAGATGCGCTATTAACATGACTTTATAATTACAATTGCTTTATGAGAATGTATTCTAAATACCATACTCGAATTCTCTACGCACGAATTTTATATTTTTTTTTGGTCTTTTTTATTTTTAAATTGATATCTTTTTGTTCGATCTTTAGATAATTCGTGTTTATTCTTTTTATTGTAAGAGCGGATTATGTCTCACGGATATGTTTTGAACCAGGGATACTAACCGTCGCTGAACTCGAATCGTGTATGTACACTTATTATTTGACGAAACGGTTATTCCAATTTATAAATTAAAAATAACTTATAATTAATCTCATTTTGTATCCGTTGACGAAACACGTAGGTATGTTCCATTACACAAATACTATATACAAAATACAAAATAGAAAACAATATATAACATAACAAAAATCACACAATAATATAATATTATAAGAAAAAAAAAAAGCTACGTAGAGAGCCGAATCCGGTTGCGGTTACGGTTAATATCCCTGTTTTGAACTACCTTCTGGTGATTGTCTTTACATACATTTTTTTTTTAACCGCCCATTTGAATCGACAAGTTCTTTTCCCCTTTCACCGTTCATGGATAAAAAAATATTCAGCAAAATGATTGATGTATAACCTTCGTTTTTTGAGAAGCACGGGGGAAAGAGAAAAAGGGAGCGTGCCGTGATGTAGTTGTTGCTTATGGCGGTAAAAACTACATTATTTCGACATATTTTTTATGCGTAAAAAATGTGGTTTAATTCTGATTACGTTGCTTGTTGCAGATGATAGGAGAAACGTGTGAATTAATAAAAAAATCAATAAAAAATTTAGTATCTCGAAAAGATATTCATCTTTGTAGATTTTCTAATATGGTTCATGGATGATGAAATGGTAAAGTTTGTCACTGAAGTTAACGATGACGGTTACAGTTGTCCTAAATATTTGTAAATTTTCTTCAATCCGTTTACCATAAGGAAATTTGAAAAATTATGCACGGATATGTTCGTTTAACGCTCTTCAATTCAATCGAAAAATTCGTATCTAGGACATAGAGTGTCTCGTTACAAGACTGACGATAGAAAGGACGTAATATTTCGGTTTTATTTATCTGTTACTAATGAAATGACTGGTTTGAGGTTAATGACTCCGATCGAGAATCGCGAATCATAATTATTTGCGGAATTGCGGGAAGATGAGACGCACGTGTTGACACGTGAGGGCGCGGTTACCGTTCGATAGGAAGATCGATATATCGAAGGGGGGAGAAGCTCGAGTCGAATTATATCGCACTGACGATAGTATCGCGATGTCTTTGCGCCATTATTCCGACCTGACAACTGTCTGCGCTTGATCTTGGACTAATATTGCATTCGATCATAGATCCATTTCGTTTTTGTACGACCACGGATCGAAATTCTCCGCACTCGCTAGTTGACGGTTGGTTTCCTCGGGCACGTGCACCCTTTGTAAGAATTCTCTTGAATGCTTCTCGGAACTCTGTGTTAAAGATGCTGTAAATGATCGGATTGAAGGCCGAGTTGCTGTAGCCGAGCCAAGTGAGTACCTGTTACATAGCAAACTTTGTTTCTTTTCATGCACAAGTTCTTTTCTTTCTTTACTTTTTTTTTTTGTATAATCGTAGTATTACACTAAGAGCCGTTTGAAAATATATTATTATTATAATTGCTATAAATAGTAAACGTTAAGATTCATTTCTGGAACGTTTATGAAAAGAAGAAATATTCGTACTTGGAACGCTCTGGGTGATATGCAAGTCTTGCAATATGCAGTGATGATATTTACGCAGAAAAAGGGTACCCAGCATATTAAGAAAACACCCATAATTACACCCACTGTTATGGCGGCTTTATGATCGGACACGTGATAAGGACTTGTCGGCTTCGTTTTTGTTTGTGGTTTTGATGGTTTATTCCGAGTACTTTTCGCACGAAAACTCTTGGCCATTGAGGTGTCCGGCAGTTTCGTTACTGCACGGATACTTTTTACGTGTTTCTGTGCGTAGCAATAGAGCCTGGAAACACGAAATCGTGCCTTTGAATCTTATGACAAATTTCGGTAATTAAGATCTCGGGCCAATTTTATGAGTACGTTTCCTTAAGCATTATATCTCGAGCTTACCTGCAATAAATTCCCAGCATTACGATGCAGGGCACGTAAAAAGATATGGAAGAGGAGACTACCGCATAGGTGGGTGTAAGATCTAAGGCGCACGAAGGATGTTCCTGAAAGATGAAACAATCGAACAGTAGACGTAGAGTTGTTCAAACAAAAATAATCGTTCTTTCATACATCATACCAGGTATATCGAATTTCGAAGGTGTAAAGAATAAATAGTTAGAATAACTTTCGTTTTCGTTCTTTCAAGATATATCGAAAATTGAACGTCGCGATTAGACGTATTTATCGTACATACCTCTTTGACATCGTCATAAGTTACAGGCTCATTTGCTCGGTGAAGGCCTAGGCTGATTGGCACGAAGGATATGAGTCCTGCGAGTAACCACACGATAGCGATTCCAGCACCCGCGACTCTTTTCGTCACCCAACGGCCGTATCTGATTGCGAAACGAGACAAAAGCTTATTTCAACGATCAAGAGAAGACAGAAATGACAAATAGAGTGGAGTATTGCGCGGAATACTCACCTAAGAGGATCCTTTATGTGAATGTAACGGTCAAGAGAGATTGCGCAGAGATTCAGAATAGAGGCAGTGCTGCACATAACGTCAAAGGCGATCCAGGTGTCGCAGAATCCCGGACCAAATACCCAATAACCGAGGAGATCATTCACCCCGGCAAAAGTCATAACCAGACAACCAACGAACAGGTCGGCGGTAGCGAGGGAGGCCAGGAATAAATTTCCTATTCTCCGTAAACCACGGTCCGTGTATATTGCCACGCAGACTAAAATATTGCCCGCGACGGATAAAAATATCAAGATCAGGAAGAGAAGTCCTGAAAGAATCGGGCGAACAAACTGGACTAGTGGAGAATCGATGGAGTTTGCTCAAACAGTATCACTCACCCCTCGAAGAGCTGAGTTGAGATGCATCGAATGTATGGTGATATCAGACACTTTTTACGATATAACAATAGAAAGATTCGTAAATGAATGGTAAACCTTGGGGATACAAATGATTAGATATACCATTTGTGTTTCAGAGAAAGCAAACGACATGAATGCGAGATGCATTATTATAGATGGGAGAAAAGGACAAGAAAGATTGATGATATATTCCTGTTACGGAAGAAAATGTTAAATATTTAATATCAGATTGGCAGAATGAACAAATTTTATGCACAGGAAAGTATGAAAAGTATAACGAAATAACGAGAGATAAGAGGAAGGCGAGAAGAAACAGAATAGAGAATGAAATTGGTAGGAAATAGAAGGATATAGTGAGCTTGGATCAAAGTTTTCGAGTGAAGGGCCTCTCAGAGGGTGGTTGTCTTCGAGGGGCGAGTCGCGATCGATCAAATGGGAAGTTTAGCGAACCAACTAGAAGCACCGACAACAGCGAGAAAGTGTCTTCAGGCAGATCTTCTTTCCCGTCTGTCTGGTTGTTCTGTAAACAGATAAGGACATTTTCTATGTACGCCAAATCTTTTGTTACATGGTAATTAATAACTATACTAAATGATTTTCTTAATTTTAATGCGTATAATCGAAGGATATTTTCTCGGATAATTTTATGGGACGCGTACGAGCAGTTCTTCGTTATTTTCTTGTCTCCTTTGCAGCTCATTTTTCTCTTTTCTCTTTCTTCTCTTGCCTATCTAAAAATGTAGCACGGGTTTCTGATTGAGAATGGCATACTGCAACGTGCACGTACACGTTGCTACTTCTATTTTCTCCTTATATTTTCCCGATATTTTACGCCAAAGCTGTAGATATACCGGGAATACTTTCGAGATTTGTATTCACGGAAAATCGATATTACAGACGGACCAAGATGACGTTGGATTTACAGGCTCTTTACTTCTGCTTGAACGCGTTGTCTGTCAAGCCGTTCTATCCCATCTCGAAGAAACGTAAAAATATCGCGAGATGAAGGGTGTCAGGATAAAACTTCTATTACGTGTATCTCTATGAGCTACTATGAGGTCTACCGTCGGTTTCTAGAGGTTTACTTTCCCCTTATTAACTCGCATTAATGCGATCTTTCCTCCCGTTTTCTATCGTGTAAATATTTTGATTTTGTGCTTGTGTACGTAAAACATTCGATGTTCGTGTTATCCACGTCGGATATATTTCTTAACTTTCCTTTTTCTTTGAACTTTCATTTTTCTGTCGGTTTCACCTCTTCTTCCAAATAATATCTAGTACGTCAGGCAATGACCAATAAATATTCATGGGTTGTATCTAACATCGAATGAATAATCGACGAGTCAACTCTTCAGTTTCGAATTTAACGTTTTACATTTAACTTGATATTTATCGTAGTAGTTTTTAAGAAAGACATCGGATTTCCGTTGTGTACACGGTAATGGCTGTTAGCGCGAAAATCGCTAAATTTGCTAAATTCGTTAAATTTAAGAAATGGATTGCGGTAAATGGATTAATGCCATTCGATTTCTCCTTCCTTTGACGTTTCGTTGGGGGAGCAGTATTTAACGACACTCGAAATCCCCGTAGCCCGACCTCGCTTTTAAGGCGGTCGTATTTTTTCTTGCCTGTCCTGTTGGAAAAAACTTCTGCATCGCTTGCCAGGTACATTGATTTTCTGAACGTAGTGCAACCTATGCATATGCAAAGAGAAACATTTCATTGTGGTTGCAGACTACTCTCGCCTTCTTCCGCAAGTTATTTTACGTAATTAGAAAATTAAGATCAACGAAGGAGATTGTTGTTGTTTTAACGTAAAATTACGTTTGTAAGGCCGATCTCAACATCGTCCCAACTGCTTACTTCATTGTTGTTCATTATTTGAAACCTCGTCGTAATTTTTCCCATTCTCTTCTGCATTTTTCATACGGTGGAATGAATTTTAGAAACGAAACGACCGTTGTAAGTGCCTTATGTTTTATTTGATCAAAGCCCTATTCTCATGGGAATTTCTTCTTCTCCTCTGTAATTGCGAAAGAAAGGTTTATTCACGTGGCAGAAGAAAAAGGTGTCTCATAAATATCAATTTTTTTGATAAGCTGTAAGAATCCTCCCTTTGCTCGTTTTATGCGTTCTCCGCTTCATTTATTTTTTCGACGTACAAGATTTACCTCGTATACTATTATGGCAAAATAAGAAAAGAAATTCACCTCGAGCCGGCATTTTGACGTGTAAATGTGCATGTGGAAAAGTACATGATATACGCGTTACAAATAAGAAGCGAAAGGAGCGAATATTAAAAAGTTATGCGTCAAAAGGGAAAGATATATGAAACCTAACTGAAAGAAATATTCAAAAGGGGCCAGAGTTGCTGGTATTCGAGATTTACGATTCGCCATTCTTCCGTCTCTGGGGATTAATTGCTCTTCCGGTTGAATTTCCAACATCCAAGTTGGCCTTGGATGGTTACGAACCTCGTTCCTCAAATAATCTCAAAGGGGAATCTCGATGGATGAAATCGTGTCATCTCTGCTTTCGAAGAAATCGATGAGGTAATCGTTAACGAGAGAATTTAGAATCAAGTTGCGGAACGTTATTTGTTAGCTCGTATGTATGTAGATGATGCTACGTCATCCCTCGGGAGTATCCAGAATGGTATACCATACTGAAACTTGCATCGTATCGCAAAATTGCCTAGTCGTTCGAGGTATTAAAATTCGCTATCGCATATCATTCGCTATTTTTTTCCCAATTCATCTTTTATTCTTCCCGTATAGACATCATGTCTCTATACTTTGGGGTCATTTGTCCGTCGATATCGACGATATCGAGAGCAAAGTTTTCGAGGCTGTTGGAAGTATGTAAGTTTATAGGAGGATTGAAGTTCGCGCGACGCGTCGACCATTAACGATAAGATGAAGACGAAATAGCAGAAAAAGAAGAAAAAGAAGGAGAAGCTTCTCTCAAAGTTAAGATTATAGTACTTTCGCGCTATCGCTTTCCGTGCAGTATTTGCAATTTATCAATCTATACTCTGTACGTGTCTGACAAGAATCCCCGTGGGACGGCGTAAGGCCAAGAGGGCTACTCTGTCCGCACCGCCTGATACCACCTTCGATGCTCCTGAAATCCCTACTTTCAGATTCTCGGCAGCAAATGCTGACATAGTAGTGCGAGATAAGTTACGTCGCTACTCCTTTTATTTTATGTTAGCAACTAAGACTGATTTTATGTCAACGCCACTGCTTTGTGTCGCTCGTTATCGCTCTATCTCGTCATTTGCCCTCTATGTTCTCCATATCTCGTTTGTTCTCTTCGTCACGTAATACAACCTACGATCTGATTTCTAGATATAACGTTTGCAACTGACGTGGAAAATTCGCGTGTCTCATTTCAACGATTTGTAATGCTGAGTTGGACTATTACGTTATTGCACTATGACTAATCGGATCAGTCGGACTTTCGTAGGATTTTTCGTCTTGTCCATTTGCCTTTCGTTTTTTCTTGATTTATCTGCAGTTTTTATTTCAGTCGCTAGACGAGATTAATGAGATTATTCGGTACGTCGTTCTCGTTGCATTAGCGTGGTAGTATACGTGAAACGGGATTAACGTTAAGATGTTAACTGCTATTTTATATCAGAAATATGTGTCGGTTAAAGATACTCAAGAAGTTATTACGTTTTTAAAGCTCTTGTTTTATTTTGTGCAGTCCATTATTGCAATTTGTGACTGTGCTCTGAAAATCCAGGAGGAAAAGCGAGGGTGTAGTATTCGTTTAATGAGAAACAGTCTATCACTGTTTTTCAGTGAAAATGAAGAAAATGCGAAATAGTTAAAAAATACAGCGAGTTCATACTCGGGTTTTGCGGTCCATCGAAAGTTGCAAATTCACATGAGTTGTAGAACGATTTTCGACACATATGTATGTAGATAGTGTAAAAGTTTCGCGAGTTAGCGTGAATTACGAAGTCCCCGAGCGATAATCGCACCTGTTGGCTGGATGGTTGCTGAGAATCAATTTTCAGAAGTTCTTGCTGGCGTATTCGTACGAAAAGAGAGAGAGAGAGAGAGAAAGAGAGAGAGAGAGAGAGAGAGAGAGAGAGAGAGAGAGAGAGAGAGAGAGAGAGAGACAAACGAATCGATGGTATCTCATTAAAACGGACCGATTTCATGGATGAAATAGTCGAATCATTTCTCGTCAAATAGAAAATGCAACAAAACGTAATTTTCCGGATTTTCTTAACGAATTGTTCGGTCAAATCTTTCTTTCGTTTGTTCTAATCTAATTAAAGATTCTATTCTCTCGCGTAGGTCACGCGATTCGTATTTCTGAATTCGATAATGTATTCCGTTTTCCCGAGTGTGGTCCGGATAGAGGCTTAGAGTGCAATAAATTCTCGATGTCGAACAGGGAATCGAAATTCCAGTTATTCGATCCACGAACACGGGAGCCGTGGCAAAATCGTTTTGAAAGGGTGTCGATAAATTCAACGATATGCTTTTGGTTCCGTGCTATTTTCAGGAATCTATTTTATTCCTGAAATTTATTCCCGACATTTCCCTATTACAATTGCCAGCACCGAGAGAAAAACGTGTTTGACATGCGTACATCAATTGTCGTTATCCGGTTAGAATAGACGCGTGTGCGCGTAACGCGGCAAATGCTGTGGGGTACCTTTTAATGCGAAGGGAATGCATTTTGCTGGATATCGCGGTTCGTGTGTCGCGGTGTCTTCAAAATTCGATCAATGGACATCGAATGCCACTGACAAGCGGTATTGTGGTTTCGACAAAGTGTACGTACATACCTGCTATAAAAGTGTATAGCAACGTAGCGGAATGCAGTAGCCAAGGGAGCGTATAAACGTGACGCGATACGGGTGTCGAATCAGAGAACAGGCGCGTGCTCCTGCGGGTTTATCCATAGGAAATTTGGAAATCCACGCGCGACACTGGCACGTAGCGTCTTCTTGTCACGGTTCCGCTAGATTCTTCGACAAACTACGAGTTTCAACGTGACACGAAAGAAAGCTTAAGGCGACACTCGCGAGACACGTCGCGGAAAATGTAATTTTGTAACGTCTCCTGCCGACTTTCAAGGGTTGACCTATTCGCGGCTTGATCCGATTCGCCCGTTGGCAAATTCTACTTTATGGCTGGTGGGCGGGCCGTGGCAATTCCGCGAGATGAACGGTGAAGTACGCGTATACACAATAATGTCTTTTCCAATTAAATTTCCTCGTTTTAATCAAATACATTTCCGGTTTCTGTAACGACCCCGAATTCATCTGCTGCGCGTTATTTACGCATGAACCAGGCTTGGTGAAAGACCGTGGGTCGCATTATCGCGATTAATCGTTCCCCTTAATTGAATTTTCGAATTCATTACTCAAGCTGTGACGCGTAATTTATTTTAGATCTCTATTCGTCGACTATGATCGAATTATAAGTTCGCGAGCTACCTAGTGCCCATGTCACTCGTTATAGATCGTGTACCTGTCGGTTTTCCACTTTCTTCCTACGAAATTAATTTCACGAATTTCTCCAGCGACCTTTTCATCGTAGTAGAGTGTCACGATTATGTATGTGGATTATACCCGTGCTTCGATGGTTCCTGTGTCTAAAGCGCAAAGAGAGGGAGTGAGATGGTGTTTCTTGGTAGCGTTTTGATTCAAACAGTCAATACAGTATCGGTCATCTATCATACTCGATAATGTGGAATTTGTTAGGAGAATTGGAGGGATTCGAGTGTGTAAGGGCGCATGTCCGCGGTAATTAGAGCATTAACGGGCTCGTTTGTCACGGCTATGGTGCAGCTACTATAACAACGGCGATGCGATTGTGCCGACCACGAAGCACTATCGTAGGCAGCTGAGGTTGGCTTTCCTGCAGCTCAATCCCTTATCCGTTAGAATCTAATTACATCGGCTGGTTATGGTCACTGCAGAAAGAGAAAGCGGGAAAGTGAGTTTCGATCATTGTTGATCGAACAATGATATTTCATCGACGTGATCGAGAATGATCGTCAATGCTCTTGCTTCCGAAACGAACACTTCTTCCGTTCGTAAAAGACGGAGCGAGAAGAATCGAACGAATCGAACGAATCGACCAATCTATTATAAAGCTGTTCGCAAAGTATGCTTTTATATTTTGCCCCACCCTATCTCGTAATACCAGGATTAATCGTGGATTAATCGTTGTACGTATTATCGCGTTCTCGTCACCGACGCTTTCAATTTCACTACGAACGGATCGAGATTGAAACCGGTTATCACGAGTTTGGTCGAAGGATTAATTCATTCGAATTCGCGGAATCGACGAATCTCTAGATATCTAAGTTTTCCTCGAAGTTGTACGATGTACGTACGATTATTTTTATCAGTAGGCTTTCGTGAATATATCAATGAAACGACTCATTAGTTATCTTGTAGGAGGTATTCTAAATACAATTGTCCTTTGCGATAGCATCGAGTCAAATAATATTCATTTGTTTACCGATGATGCATTTGGTCATGTTAGATATTTCGATTATTTCAGTAATTCCACGTGGCTGTCTTATAAAGTGACAAATATACGTTGTGCAGCTCGAATAATTAAATTTTCGTTCCTTCGTTGTATAATTAAATTAGTTACCGTTGACAAAGTCAGTTGATTACAAGTAATTCGTACATAGCGCTCTAAAAGTGAAGCGCTAATTTACGTAGTCAATTAAATACGGCTCGTTATTAAAATGCTTTAAAATCGCTTTTCCATATTGCCGTTGCAACTTATGGGCAGCCTTTGATCGACAGCTCGGAATATTACGATACGCGGGATTTTAGGCAAAAATACTCTAAATAAATTGCTATGGGCAGTGAAGGTAGATGGAGGTCACCGGGAGCAGGGCATTGGTCGATATGCCAACGTCTCCTGCCTGCAGGTGCACCTGAGGTCATACGCGACCTAGCACAACCTGCATCCAACGTTGAACGTTGCGTGCGCGGACTTTTTTCAATTTCCAAGTAAAAACCACTCGCGTTACACTGCTTTCGCTTTTTCGTTTCGGGCCCAGCAACCGCGTAGATTTATCCCGTAGACGACTCAGCGTACCGGCGAAATTCGCGTAAAAGTTTCGCGTTTAACTCGTTGGCTCTGCTCGTTCGTCGCACATAATAATTCGACGTATCGGGTAAGATCTATGACGAATCACGATCGATGTACCCGACACCATAGGTTGAGAGGAATTCGGTCGAAAGAGCGTGTCACCCACGAAGGATACAAAGTTTTTTTGGTCGAAATTGCGAGTAACGTGTTTGAACACCACGATGGGAGCAATATTAGCCGAAGGGCTGAGCCACGCTTATCGAAGTCGTTTCCATCTCCTCTGTGCGAAAAATGTAATTTTCGGTTTCATCCTCTGGGAATGTAGTTCTTCCCCATTCACTCGGTCCTTTCTTATCTGACTCGTGATGTCGCGCACCTTCAAAGTCTTCGCCAGAACTTCTCCGAAGATACTTTCTCCTCGTGATATCGAGACCCCGTCGCTCTTGATTTTATGAACGATTACCACTGTATTTCAGCAGCGTTCCAATCACTTTTCTAGCTCTTTGTTTGCCACGTAATGAAAGTCTCTGTGAATTTTATAGTCTGTAAAATTGTGCAAAATCCCGATCGCAGGGTGGGTATTGAAAGGACGCGATACGAAAACATTGGACGGAAGTCGAATCGATCGACTGTCTGGAATAAAAATACTTGCGTTTCACGCGAAACTCGGGGTCCTAGAAATACCTATACGTGTCCGATGTCTGGTGATATAATGCAAACGATATAGGGACAAATTGCATCTATTCCTGTTTCATTGCCAAAATTGAAGAGCATTGTCAAGTAAATTCATATCACGCAGCGGTAGTTTATAGCGAGTTTCCTGGTGTTGTAACGAGAAAGCAATTTCCGTAGGTAGGTCTTCCGGCTGAAATACGTTCTCGTTCTCTCTAGCTCGCGCACCAAGGGAAAAAGCAGATGCTATTTGGAAAGCCAGAATTTCCACGATGACGCTTGTTAATTTCGTTAATGGAACTGAGAGAGAATGTTACGTCTAGATCTGGACGGAGCGCTGCTGCTTATCTTTTGCAAAAGTATCGCTTTAACTGCTACGTGCACGTATACTAAATGCATGTCGTTGACGCTTTAGCGTTCGACTTTAAGCGGATAATACGGCCGATCTTGTATGTACATATCCATCAAAGTTTGCATACCAAAATTATGTCGGCGATTCGTAATCGGAGCAATCGATACGCCAGGACTAGTTTTCCTCCTACCGAAATAGGCTGTGATTGGATTAGTTTAAGCTTGTCCCACATCTTAAATGTCAATTGCTTTGTTCGAAATATGCATATCCGCATATACCCATCGTTCTAAAATATCGATATCGTTCCGATGTTGCCCAAAACGGAATAGCTTCATTGAATTTTTTATCGAAGTCAGTTGGTCATTGAACGAAAGGCACGAGACGGAGTTTATTAACTTTCCGACAAAGCACGCTGACAGTGGATGGCATGCGCGATAGTCGAATAAATAAGCATGCGAATGGACGGAAATATCGAAACTTTTCTATGCTTTTTAACGGATACGTTATGTCTTTTTGTATTTAAAGTCGAACGACGCGTGACTCGTCTTCCATTAACGAGAACATGCAGGCTATTCCGTCTGTGATAATTAAATCGCGCTTTTAAATGCGGATTGAGTATTTGCGAAAATTATTCAATTATCGGCAGATTTCGGCGGAAAGCATTTATACATCTCTTCCCGCGTCTCTTAGCGCATTTAGCCCAAAGTGCAGTCGAATTACGTTAATCACCGCAATGATCATGAACCAACGCATCGATGGGAACGATTCGGCCGTGTCCGTGCAAATGGATTTAGTTGAAATCCGATTTCCTTTTTACAGCGCGTTAATCCGATGCTAGAATTTATCGATTAATCGACGCAAAGTTGGCAGGATATTCGATGGAACATGGCTAAGCATATTTTACTCCACGGTCGGACAAGTAATTTTAAGGTGTTTGTAGGATGTTCGGTGATCGGACAGCTATTGCGGTTGCCCTGTTACCATGGATCGTGACTGTATAGGCACTGGTGCCTGCTAATGACGCGTTGTGTCCCCTGCTGGACGCCTCTCTGAACCG
>NW_016909955.1:161091-165081 GCF_001483705.2 Eufriesea mexicana
AACCGCTGTAACTCCTGGCTTAATAGTAATTAAACTGTTAATCCGGTACGTATTATAATAGAATTTACTTATATCGCGTGCTTCTCGTGTTATCGAATTCGCATGTTATATAGACGAATTGGGAGAAATTGACGGTGAGAAGAAGATCGAAAGTAGCTTAACGTATCCGGATTCCACGCTACGAAAACAATGGCAGGCCTTGGCAATCGGATTTTTACACCGTTGATAGATGTGGATCGCGATGACCGCGACGATAAGAACGTCGACGAACGAGAGAAAATTAACAAAGGACACGGTAACGAAAATTATCTCGTCATTTGTATTAATTTGCAAAACGAAGAACGACGAGGCTAGATTTTCACGATGGCTTCGGTAACGCGTATTAAAACAATGGAGTTTATGCACGAACATCCTGTCGGAGAGGAGCAGCGCTTGGTATCCGTCGGACGAGCAATCCAATTTTCATTGCACCATCTCGATGTAATGAGAGTTCGATAGAAGTTTGATCGGAAGCTTTCTCCGAGGTAATAATATTAATTGTTCAGCGACCGCATCGATCGTCGCGAAACTTTGTCCATTGCGCGTGAAACTTGACGCTTCTTTGCTCTCCCTCTTTTCCAATGCTTCGTCGTTTTCCCCGTTCTACAGATCGCCTTCTTTTATTACAACGAACTTTCGGTAATTCTCCAGCGCAATTAGCGTGCCGTGGAAACTAATGCGATTCATCTGCTCGCGCGTTGATTAAAGAATTTTAATTATCAGAATATTAACCGTTGTATCGTTGGTCGGGGACGAGATTTTATTCCACGATAAATCCGCCGGTCCGGAATGTTAATTAAAAGGATTTCTTTGTACGGAGTAACCGGAAAAAGGAACAGATACCTGTCCCGTTCGTTCTATGTAACGCTTAATAATCTTCAAGTAGTTCAGAAAACTCTATAGATTGGAAAAGAAAGAAAGGACGGAGTCGCATGATACTCCTTCTGCTTAGCGTAGACGTATCGATTTCTAATCGAATCGCTTTCATTTTATACGATTCTGTCCCACATCGGATATATTTCCGAGTCGATCCGTTTCATGCAGTTTATAATATTTCTACGACATATCGTGCAAAGTGGTTGGCAACTAGATTACAGATATCGCGGTATCGCAAACTCGAGATGATCACGATCGATACGTCATCGGTAACGAGTACGATTCGTATACGCGCGTGTTGGAAGAGGGTAAAACGACTGGAGGCGATCGACGCTTTTCTGGAAACAAAATAAATATAAAATACGTAGGAGATTTTCTGGCAAGCGCGAGAATCGACGAGAATTCGATGATCGTCTTTTAAAAGGACATTCTTCCTCGCGTGTTCGCGCGATCAATGCTCGAAAGCTTTCCAGATTTTTCAAATTCCCCTTCCCCCTGTCGGTATTTCGATGATATTAAAACTTTGGAAAATGCGATGGCGATGGCACGTACCCTTTGACACGGAATATTCATGCGGAGTAGGAAGGGAGAAGCGAGAAATAACGATGTATAAGAGGATCAAGAGTCGCTCGTGTGGCACGGTAATTTCGTTGCCTCGAGCTTCTTTAAGTTACAAATTCACTCTGTAACCCGTCCCGCAATGAGATTTACCCTCTCTCTTTTTGCTTAACCTAAGTTGGATTAAAAGCGCATTAAACAGTTTCGAGCACCAACGCGAGCTAACGTGTTTGCACGGGGATTCGTAAATCGGGGATAAAATTAAGAGCTCATGGTAGACATCGGGCTCTCTCGCGAGAGGATCGAAGAGAAACAACGTGTACACGTACGACGAATTTGTTCGCGCAAAGGGTTTTGCGTTATCCCTCTGTTAATTAGCCAACGGCACCATGTCCGTACCGGACTGACAGGGCCACTTAAATATCTCGCGTGGGTGTTTGCGATGCACACGGTAGAGCGCGTCGAACGTCTGGTGCGTTAATCCGCAACGGCAAGTAACATGCGGTATAATCGGGCTATTGTAAGTGTGAACGTGTGTAAATGGACTGAATGCATCTAGCGTTCCAGATGCAACGCTAGGTGCAACGGTAGACGCAATCAAGTAGGCTAGGTGGAATTTCATCGTGGCACGCACGACGCGCACCGCCGCAAGTACGTCGTTGCAAGAACGAAATGCGTGCCATGTGTATCTAGCCGCATCATCGATCTCGCACCAGTAATTTCCCGATGCTTCCATTTTCCGCCTACACGTTTTCCACTCGTTAACGTTACGAATCTTCAAAGTTACGCTTACTTTTCACCGTTACTATTCGTCATCGAATCACCGAGACACCATCCATCCGAGGTGTTCATCCTTCGGCTATGGTGGACATCTTAGTTAGTGGAAACGAGTATGCAAAGTCGGAGTTCAACCAACTACACGTTGGATCAGTATATCGACCAATGTCAGCCATTCACCGAAGCCGTGCCCACGGATAGATAAAGCTGCATATGCACGGCGCATCTATAATATTATGCATGCAATGCTACCAAACGTTGATATATATCTTGTATTTGTGAACTGCATTTGGGAATTGCATGGAAATCAAAACTACGAGGCGGGAGAGTGTAAATCATTCTGTCACCCTCTCGTGGAATTTTTATCGTTTCTTTCCATTCTCTCCTATTTTCGTTTCGGTTTTCTCTTGCGGATCGAATACGAGTTTCAATGGTAGTGCTCGTGATCGATACTAGATTGGTATCGTACCAAGCGTCGCGAATACTTGATCCCCTATCTTACAGGTTGCTCGTAGCCAGGTCTTTTGTACGTAGGAATTTATATTAGAATTTCACGGTTGCTCGTCTCTTAGGAATCTTCATAGCCGAAATTTACGAACAATTCCCAGTCCATTATCATTCCGACATAATTGCGTTAACAAAGTTATATCATAGAGTCCTGATACGCGAATCCCAGCATATAGGAGCTGTTCGGGGTGACATTATTCAAACGACGGATTTTCTAATTAAAAGTTGGCGGTAGTCGCCGTATGAATGTGCTCGTGTGTGCGCGTGTACAGCGGCGAAAACGAATGGGTTAGGCAAAAAGTTATTCGGGTGTTGCACTTGGAATTCTCCATGGGTGTGTCGCGCATTTGTTTCCATAAATTGGCTTACGTATTTATGAGATACGCGCGCGCTAATTATTACACACGATGCACGGGATTTTAGCGCGAGGAAGGAAACTCGCTTGTAATTTTCCGCGTTTTCCGATACGTTTCCGCGTCTACGATTTATCTCGAAACGTTAATTCGGCGTTAATCCCGTTTAAACGACGAAACGACGTTACGTTCAAAGCGTTCGACAGACATTGACGGTATTAAATTTGGAAATCGTGTGACAGCGTTTAATCGATCGTAATGGCAGAAACGAGGATCCACGGGTGACACGTTGTTCTCTATCCAGCGTTAGAATTTGTAACGGCAGAGGTATATAACGATTAGCGCTATTTCGGGCGTCTCGAAGGCAAAATGCTTTCGCCTCGATTTAATAGAGGGCAACGTGTGCATAGCTTTTAAGCTTCTTGTCCGAGGGTGTAAGCGTAGATCGTGAACGGATGTCGCTGCAGCAACGTCGTTACGACCATCGCCGCCTATTTTCGGTTTTTCCAGTCCCTTGCTTCAGCCTGAATTCCCGATATTTTTATCGAAGCCGTTCGCCATGCTTAAAATCGATATCCCGATAATGCATGGACACTTGCAAATATACAACCGAACGTGACGCTGCTTGCGTAGTTCCTTCTTTTTAATTCTTCGTTGTTCGTTTAACGATTATCGCGTGCGTCTGGCGATAACGATCGTGTCGTCTGTCTTCTTCCCTGCTTCATCGAGAAAATCCGCGAATCTTCTTTCTCTCGTGGAGCAACCATTAGCGATTGCTAAAAAAGCTTCGCAGAGGAGCGTAGATCTCCGACTATGTGAATAATTCGAGAGATAATCCTCGTGGGGAAGCACGATAGGTGCGTTAAGCGATTATTTACCA
>NW_016909955.1:165150-181871 GCF_001483705.2 Eufriesea mexicana
CTCTCTCTCTCTCTCTCTCTCTCTCTCTCTCTCTCTCTCTCTCTCTCTTTCTCTCTAAACCAATATCGTTGCATGAAACAAGACGCGTTTGCGTAACATGGAAAGGACCGAATACCCTGTTCGTGATTAATATTTGTACACAGAACGTGGATTTCCAAATGCGTGTTTGCGATACGCGTTGTCGTGCGTGTTGCATACGTGTTCGTGTATCATATCACGCTGCGTTCGGGAATTACCGTTCACGAGTGTTCCACCGTTGTTTGTTCGTAACTTACGCTCCATTCGCTAATGAAATAAGTCGCCTAGGTGTAGCAGTCGGTTCATTTGCGATTTACGGCAACGATTTTTGAACCGGTTAAAATCCCGTTCAGCGAGTTGCAGCGAGATCTCTGGGGTTCACGCTCCAGTCGAGTGATTACGACGTAAACATGAATGGCAGAGCTTTGTCGAGATCGAGCCGTAGTACGGAGAAGCGGTTTATTTAAAAAAGTCCTCGCGAGGCTGCCAGCTTATGTTTCGCTCCGTGCTAGCTGTACGAAAAATATTACAGAGCGGAATAACGTTCACGTTTCGCGGACAAATAAATTCTCATTTCAAGAGAGTGATTATCCTCTTATTACTCCTGTTCCGGATATCGATTCGGTGACTCGTCTAGCTTCGCTGTTTCCGCGAGATAAAAGTGCCATCTCCCGATTCCCGAAATCTGTTCGTTACGTTCACAGCGTTCAAGTATTATATTAATTACTCTCGATGATTTCTCGTAAATTGCGTTATATGGCAAACCGCGTTACATAGCGCGTGTATAACAACGAATACGTGGGCCATTTCCCGTTTAGGCCAGACACTAGAAATTTCGATAGCCAATTAACGTCCAAAATTCGCGCTTAAAATTCACAAAATTTGCAAATCCGCATGCGAGGGGAATTAAGATCGGGGCTGGAGAATGAACGGAGAAACGGCAGAGGATGGCAAGTTCGAGAATATTAGAGTTGGGGTCGAATTAACCTGTTGGTAATTAGTCGGATGGAAAAAATAGTCGGTTCGAGTGGTATTTAGCTTGGTTTCGACGACGCGTTGAAGCGACGCGTTGACTGCCATAAATTCAATCGACTGGCTGAAAGTTACGAGAACGAAGCACGGAACGGGACGAATCGCGTTGGCTGAGGTTCAAGATTCGAAGTGGGAAAACTGATGTTCGAAGTTGCATGAAAAGCAATGATTTTACTCGTAGAATCTCGTGGAGAAAATTGTCAAGGCTACCGGCCTGCACGATGGAAGACAAGTATGTACGCGAGGATCGATAACGCACATGTGGAGGGTAAGCTTCGTGGAGGGACAGAAAGGGATCAAGAGAGAGAGAGAGGGAGGAAAGCACGACGAGAGAGAAAGAGAGAGGCTATGCGAAAATGGGGAAGCAAAGAGAGAAGAACGATGGAAAGTGGGGGTGAGAGTATGGCCGTCCAATTGTTGCCCAAATCGGAAGGATTCTCCTATGAATTTCGAGCCTGTGCTTTACAGAATTAAATATCGTTTATATCCGAAACGAAGAGAAGACTTACACGAAAAGGTCCACTCGGCACGAATGTCCGTTAATCGGACCCTGGATTGAACGAATCTCGCGTGTATTCCAATTAACTCTGATAATCGAAATTCGAACGATTCTATAGCGGAACGTGAGCGAAAAGTTCGCATAGTGCAATTTCCCTAGCACGCAACAACGCGAAACACGAATAGAAATCGTTAAAAAAACGTGTATACGGCTTTTTATTATTCGTAATAGAATATACATGGCGATAGATGTACCATACAAATCGCTGCCAGCAACGGAACGAATTTTCAACACGGCACAAAGAATCGCAAATGAAACTGTCCTTCCGAACACCACGACGTATCGTACTTATCAACGGCGGCGGACAGGCTGTTGCTTTCGCGTTTTGTTCGAAATCACGGGAATCGCGTGCCAAGAGTCGAAAATATAAAAGGTAACTTTATCGGTAAGGAGCTGGCTGACGTTGGGATCGTAAAAGGTCGATCGCGTGCGTGCCACGGGTGCGAAATACGCGTATTCTTCCTCGTGGATGGGCACTCGTCGTCGGATCACGATAAACGTGTTTACGATGCTAATCGTTTCGTTCGTATCGATGATTCTACTTCTCGCTTTTAATCTCCTTCAAGAGATTCGCGTCAACGGTTCTCTCATCGTTGCTATTTTTCCATCCTATTTACCGTGAAATTTAAAATCTCTTCAGCGACGGTAATACCTCGCCGATTCTGGGCACTCGATAAAAATTTCGTCGTATTCATTTATTTATTTATTTATCTATTTTTTTCGTGCTTACAACGATCGATTAACGGATGGAATAATTTGCAATGTTAATTTTTATCTCTGGAATTAGATAGACCGTTCCGATGAAACGCGTAGGGACGTTTATTCGAGTGAAATATTGGCTATCGGAAATTTGCGAACGGGCCTCGTACGAATTTCGGAAATAACACGTCCATCCACGTGAACAAGCATGCTGCACAACGCGTATATCCTATCGCGTGTATACGCGATGTATTTTACGCGTTATATCGATCAGTGGGAAAATAATTTTTCTTGCGTTTGATAAATTTGCCAATGCCGATCGATCCGTTTTACCGGCTAAACGGACGGTCAGCATCGGCATTGGACGGTTGCTAGAAAATTATGCAAAATTTCGTTGAATCGCGATGATGCATTCAGCTACGAATAGAATCTCGGAGCAATAATTATTGCGATAATAAATTCGTCCTCGGTTGAAGCGTCGCCATTAGCGGGGGAAAAGTGGAGACGATATTACAGGGAAAGCAGGTTGATTGCCCGCGGCGAAGACAGTTCAAATAATTTTGCAATAATTTCTGCCCATTTCTCATCCGGTTAAATCCCCAAATCCCACGACGATTTAATACTTTTGCCTTGTCATTCACGCTCGAAATCCGACGAGATTTCGCTGTTCCATAGCCAGCTGACTCGCGATTCCTCTTGCTCTCCGACATTGCTGTCGTTCAGAGACGATCGAATTAATTCTCTACATTGTCCAGTCTTCCTTTCAAACTTATCTCATGCCGGTATTTCTTCGAATTTCCGTTTCTTCTCGAACGTTATTATCCTAGAATCGCGAGGAGAGATTAACGCATCTACCGTGTCGAGATTCGACGATTGCTGTACCGTATATTTCTTCGTGCAACGGATTTAAGAATTCTGGGCACGAGTTTTTCATCGTGTCGGAAACTAGATGCACGCTTCTCGCCGGGGACTGGGTAAATAATCGCGCGGTGCTGTTCGTTCACTTTTCACGAGGTCGGTGTCACCGATAAAATACGCGACTTAAGGAAAACTAAAACAGCTCAGCCCCGGAGCGGATAATGAAAAGTTAAATTACAAGTCTGCCAAGTCCACGCCGCTTCTTCCTCGAAACTTTCGCCTGATCAGATTTCGCCTAATGTGTATTATCCCAAGGGTGGTCTTATCGACGTCTCCTGATCGCCGATGAACTCGACCTATCGTTTCATCGTTGCCCCCCTAATGTGCAGCGTACTTTCGTCCATTCGAGAAACACTTCACCATGGTCCCACTTTAATTTCTTGACGGACCGTAAAAGCGCGTCGACTCGGGGGTGCAGAGAGGGATGGAAACGATAGAAATAAACGGGAGAAAAAGGACGATAGCAGTGCATAAAGTGCGGTTCGTTGTCGGGGATATTTTTCGAGCCAGAGGCCTGCAGCTGCTTATCCTTATTCATGCATGCTCTCGTCCCGCAGGAGACGGGAGATGTGGGTAGGACCTAGCTCACACGTGCATACTTGTCGCACTTGAGGACACTCCGGTTCCCAGTTCCATTTTCCGATCGAGTACGATGGATGAACGATGAATTCCCGTCCTGCGGCTGGTGATAATGGAATATCAGATGTCGATAAACCCGTCGCGATGGATAGTGTTTCTCGGTAAATCGGTTTCCAACGTTTCACTTGGCAGGCCCGATGTGGCCACGATGACGGGTCTTAGCAAATGTCGCATAACGAGTATGCGACAACCGTGTGAAAGGGATCATCCGCTATTCGTGTGCCGTTGAAACGGAATAATATCGGCTTCGATATCTGCTGCGTCTTCCACGAATTCATCGATACACTCGAGGAACGGCTGGCCGTCGTGTAAACGTTGTCGTTCATTCTATAAAGTCATCTATTTTGACTCGGACGGGATTGATCGCGTGGCAAAATTGGAACATCGATCGCTTTTCCGTGGCTCTAACGACGCGCACGTGGCGCGAACTTATTAATCGCGGGAAAATCACGTCGTGCTGCAATTTACAGGGGAAATTCGCCGCGAGGATGTTGAAAATAGAGTTGTTCTTTGTTTATCGCCTAATCGATGCATGTTACTGGGCGTTCGCCTTTAAGAAAAATCAATTTTCCCCCGTTGCTTCCATCGCTGCCGGTTTCGTTTACTCTCTGAATCGGAGTTGTGTCTTTGACGACGTTTCCGTCTCGCGAATCGCGTTTCTCGCTTTAAACATCAGATGGTAGAAAGAAGGTTGTATTATACGAGCGTACAAAATGCTGTTCCGGGACCTGGTCCGTGATTTTTCTCCTTTCTTATTCCTCTTCTCTCCACTGGAACGACTCTTTTCGCCGTTGAATACATTGTATTAGGAAGTTCGTAAGTACGGTCGGCTTTGCGGCCCGTCCGAGGGAGAAAGTCCTGATCTCGAATTCGAGTAGCCCTCCGCAGATACTCTTGCACGTAATTTCGAGAATAAAAAGGGAATCGTGTTGGAAGGACAAACGAGTCGAGGCTGGACTTTGGAGTAACGAGTGCGTCTCGAAAAAAGCAACCAGGTTAACGATAAAAAGTCCTGCTTATCCGCGAAATTCATTTCGATATGGACGTCCCAGAAAAGCACGTAATTCGATCTCGAGTCTGTCTCGTTGGAATCGTTCATTGACCTCGAGACAAAGAAAAAAGAAAGAGAAAAAGAAGAAATAGAGTAGAAAAGGGCGCATACCGAAACAAAGTCTCTATGCCTAGGAAATAAAATTTGCATAATCGAATGCAAAATACCATGAACGAAAGGTGACAGGGAATGACGTAAAATGGGATTGATTTCTTTAATCCAGCCGATGATACGCTGATCCATGTTTCGATAGCGCAATTTTTCCCACGTTTGTGTTGGATTCTCTGGTTTAAAAGCCGGAATTTTTCGAGCAACGTCCAGCATTCTTGTATCTCGATGCAAATCGTCATAGGAAACCGAAGCAATAAAGGGATATTTATTTTTACCACGAAGAGAAGAATATCGAGTTTACGAGATGCAACGTAATATTTGCATTCTCGGTCAAGTACTCCAGTGTCGGAAGAGTCACGGGAATTATATCGTTACCGGAAGGAAACAGTGCCGTCGGTATTAAAACCAGACTCGGGAGTAATTTTTTCCCTTCGATTTCAAAGAGATTCGCCTCGTTTCGCGGCAAAAAGCTTCACGAAAATGGGTTTCGCGAGAGTAATTTCTCTATGAAAATATCCCGCGTTTGCCTACGAGTTTGCCTACCAACGAACGAAGGTATAGTTACTCGTTGAAGAAAGCGTGGTAGATTGTGCACGGAATATTTAAGCTTCGTCGTCCCTCAGAGACTGCTAGGAGGAACCTACCTAAACAGCGATGCAACGCGTTGGTATAGTTTCGAGGCGTACAAACGAGACGCTCGTTTATTTTCAAGATCTTGCATTTCTCTGACGGTATAATTTAAAAGGAGAGTGGCTGAGGAGGAAGAGGATGTTTCGTTCGAACAGAACAGTTTGCTATCTAGTCGCGAAGACTGTGCGGATGCAGTGAAATTTAACCGTGAAATTGGTCAGAACTGGTTTGTAGATTTTCTCCGTTTCGATGCTTCGTTTTCAAAGGAATTTGGTTTCACGCGCGAAAAGCGTCGCGAGCACGCCTAATATCGCCTAGCACGCGTAACTGGAAGAACACGAGATCCAAGAGGATTTCGTTGCGAATTACGAATTACGAATGATAAGAGACGAAGGCGGAACAAACGTGCAAGGCACGATAAAATTGTCTGAACGAATGCGATGGCTGGGTGAAGGGATGAATAAATAAACGAGCCCCTGCAGGCCAAGTTTTAAAGTTCAGCCCCCGAAATTAGATTTACCCCCGTGGTTCCTGTTTATTTTGCAAGACAGATATTTTTGCCGGCGAAGATGAAAGCAAACAAAGAACACCGTTCCATCGCATCGCTTCCACTGAGTTTTATTTGCAGCGGGGGAGCAATCATTTTAATAGACGCGAAAATGTAGTAACGCGTTATAAAACGCGAATAAATAAATTCGTTTGTATCGTCGCAAAATGGCCGGTGCAATTGTTTGTTGCGATTTTATAAATTCCAAATTGCCGGGTCGCGCGAGTCGCAAATCAAATCTTCGCTCATCCGTTTCCTCGTGACGTTTTCTCTTTTTCCACGTTTCTCCCTCGAACTTGCAATTCTATCCAAAATATAAAACTGCATCTTGATTAACCGTGTTACGTACATTTTCCGCCAGAGCTCCGGTGAAACCGCGACTTTACTTTTCACTTCTTCGATTACTCGTTGCGAAGTTTGGTCGACATAATTAATTAAAAACTCTGATAAAAACTGCCGGGTTTTTGTTGGAAAGAGACTATTATGAGAGACGTTAAGCTCACGGTCTAAAATCCCCTTTGGTGCTTAATTCTTGAGCCATTACCCGCGTGTAGCTTCCGCGGTGTGCTTTAACGAGCGTTTTGGTAAGGAGTAGGAAGTTTGATTTATATTTAATCGAGACAAAAAGCGTATGTCGTTTTTGCGATTTACACGCAATGAATAAACAATGTCAATCGTGGACGGTATAACGACAGGGAGGAGCAGAAGAAGAAGCCATCTTTTGCTATCTGCGGTCGCGAATTCGCGCATTTTTCGCGTGACATCGAAAGGTTGAAAGAGGAAGCAGGAGTTTTCCGAGAGACCTCTCGTGTACGGGGTAATATCGAGAAATTTTCGAGGGTCGTTGGCGCGAGATCGACGTTTGTTCTTAGTCGAATGAAATTCGTTTTCCAATGCGACCTCGCGCAGCTGGCACGGAAAGGCCACGCCGATAGATTCGCGTGTTTCGATCGCGGAAAGTAACGAAGTGGCTGTCCTGGACCGTGGGTTTCCAGTTTCCAGCGATACGCCACTGGTTGAAGTTTCAGAATGGAAAGCTAACGGGCTGGAAAATTAGCAGAGAAAGCCGAGGAAGGGAAGAAATGCACGAGCGATAGGCATCTTTCCGACGTTCTTACTTTTTCGAGGCTATCGAAATTTATCTGTTTCCCTCAGCTGTTCTTTCCCCTTTTCTCTGCCCGCTATTTCTACCCTAAACGGCACTTTTCACTTTACCGTTTTCGAGCATTGTTTCGCTCCTTTCGTCGTCACTCCGCGCTTTTGCATCAGCCGCATCGATTAACGTAATCGCGAGAGCGAAATTAGCACGAAAATGCGATCTGCTTTGAGAATGAAATTAATTCCCCGAGTATCGCGAATAATAATAACACTTGTCACGAGCGGATTATATTTACAGGGAAGCACGTGGAATTCATTGACGACCACTTTGGAATGTCAACAAACGTAAGGATTACCGAGGATCTAGTATCGTACGTTTGCGTTGCTTTTGTTTACTCTGTCTCGCACGTCTCGTTTTAATTAATAAAAATGCACGGTGTCGGTAACAAATTCTCGTTTATACCTGTGCCGCAGCACACCGCGTTGTAACCTTATTAACAAGCGAGCTCGTGATTTTTTCCCAATTAAGCGTTTTAATTACAGGCTACCGCAGGAGTATATTTCCTTTTCCTCCTTTTTCGTTGAAATCTCGTCACGAGTGGGGAAAAAGCGAAAGGAAGATAAGCCGGGAGAACAGTAACAAACTGTCCAGCGAGACCTTTAATTACGCAAAACAAACAGGTAGACACGCATCTCGAATATTTATCATCTCAAATTTCTAGTCGCGATGGCTGATATTAATCTCGGTAACACGACAATCGTGACAAGAATGCGTGGTTAGTCGTTCATGGTACAAGTAAGCTCTCGAGAGTCTTCCTCTAAGTCATTTTTCAGAGGGGACGTACTAAAAGTTTCGACGGCTTTAGTCATTTTTAATAGTCCTCTTTAAAAGCTTGTAATGGAAAGCTTCATAATGGAAAGCTTTGGGAGTAGGGAGGGACTACAGTACTTTTGAACCGAGTTCATCTTAAACGCCCCGGTAACTTGCGAAAAATATGCAAAATATGCATCGTTACTGTCTAATAATCGCGTCTCGTAAGTTACGACATCGATGGCGCGATCGTTTTAAAATGAAAGGGACCGATGAGAAATTATTGCCAGCACGATGTACCGGAACGTTTCATCGACGTCATCGAACGAGTTTATAGAGCGAATCGTTTTAATTTTAACGGCAATCGGAATTTTCATTGGTCGATTGCGAATATCGAAGGACTGCTCTCGTGTAAGTTTGTTTAACGATCGGAAGTGACTGCAGGATGCTTCTAGTTTTCCGATACGGATAATAATTTAACTATCCCAGGGGACTAGCAACTTTGTAAAAGCTATCTTTATTGGAAAAGGCGACATCCTATGGCTCGATCTCGTAAAATTTTTCACAGCCTTTCGTATTCGTTAGCTTCGTTGTCTGCACCTCGACGAAGTCAAGCAATTATTATTCGCATTCGAAAAATATTAATTATCGTTAGAAAAATGGAAGAAGAGATGAGATTTAGTCGCGGGAACTATGATATTTCTGTCATTGCCAGCTTGTCCCGTGTCTATAGCAGTGACGAGTTGTATCAGTTTTCGATAACGTAATTAGTGGATGTCGAGGGAAGAGAGGTCATTGATGAGCATGCATTAGGATAAATTATGCTAACGCACAAATATCATCCTAATATTTCATGGAACCATACGTGCAATTTGCATTCCGTTCTAATTACAACACGATTTGCAATAGATTTTCACGATGTTAACCCCTCTCGCGCACCATTAGCAACGCGAAGAATTTGTCAAAGCAAATTTTCAGTTGCAGGCCCTTACACGTTTCGCGAAAATTTAGCGATTCAAATATTTGGCGCATCGTCGATACGATTGAATCATGAAAAATTGTTCATTGGAGAAGTATTTAATTCTAACTAGCCTCGGTATACCTACTTCGTTCGCAATAAAGTTTCAAGAAGCTTTCGACTCTAGTCGAGAGTAGCTAATTTTCGCAAGGTTTGGTATGGGAAACGCAGAACGAGTCAGGCTCGTTATTCCAGTGCAAGAGGTTAATTCGTAAAACTTAGAAAATTCGACACATACAGAGATGTGAAAATAGAAATGCAACGTGGCGATGTTAGCTGTATATCGTGTGGCCTAATTTCCGGAGGAAAGTTGGAAACAAGAAAGCAAGGGCGGAGGGGTGGAAATTGTGCCGATTCGATTCTACGATTCCGACCGATAATCTCGTTAGCCGGGGCCACGATCGGAATTTATAAAGAACCTCTGGCCATTTACTCGGTGCAAAAGGAGCAACCTCGCCGGGAGGTGAAGGATAATCACGGCGTTCCTGTCGAATTCGCTATTTCACTGTCCAATTTGGAAGAACGAACGGGTCGCGATCCGTTCAGCAACGTTTGTCTAAACGGGAAGAGGGAGCTCAGAAGCTACGTGAAAGGAGATGCCCTGGGCGATCGTGGATAATGTCGCAAATTGGTGCATTTCGAAAAATCTCTCTGCGCCCTTTTGTTCCATGCTTCTTCACCGTGCACTCCAGCCTGATCGATAAATCCGATTATCCCGAATTCGTTATCCGGCTGATTTCGTTTACCCTCGGACGAACATCTCGATCATGATTGTTTCCACGAGTAACACGGCTTCTCGCGTTCCCGAGGTATCGATGGATGTAAAAGTCGAGCTTTAACCGGCATATATACGTTAACGTCTGGGTGTACCCTGGCCAAAGAAATTGTTTTCGCGATGGAGGGGTATTCTAGCGCGGTCGTTGAATAAATCGATGGTATCGAGAAGCAAGTCGAAGGTATACCTTTAGTTATACCACTCGAATATCCAATTTTCGTGCAACGAAGAGTGTACAGCGGCAACAAGAATGTATCCCGTGAGATCTACTCTAGGGAGAGCTCATCACGCGTTTTTTCGTTCAATGAAACGCGTCTTCGACGGAGCAAAGGTAATTGAAAAGAAATGCCGAGAGTGGTTCCTTTACCTGGGTAAAGAAGGTCCGCTATGGCGTTTATTTTAATTCTCCTTAGCCCAGGATGTATTGGTTCTCTTTGAACAAGAAAACGGGGCTACTTCTTAGGGATTTCATTGTAGCCTTATCGAATTAACTTTAAACCAGTTTGCGTAATCTGTGCTAGAGCGAATAGGCATGCAACGAGGAGGAAGGTGAGAAGAGAATGATCTAAGCCACGCGAAACCTTGATGAAATCGTCCTAGGGAAATTTCAATTTTCCGAGGCATACTAGGTCTTCGTTTGGTGGCCGAAAAGGGCAAAGGGCCTGTCGAATTAAACGACCGGATCGTGTCCCATCCTTTTGTTCCCCCGGTTTTTCGTGGACTGGATGATAATCTGACCGAACTTTTGCTCGCGCGAGTAATGGGATAATCGAGACAAATGGCGTAGGTCGGGGACAATGTTTTTTCCACGTTGATGGGTTCTTTTCGAGTAGTCTCACATATCACGTATCACGTATCACGTATTACTCGTTTTTGCTTCAAAATTATTCCCGAGGTACTTCGGATCGCGATAATTATCGCAGCTAATCTGGAAAATCGCGAAAGTTTTCGAACTGTTTGCGTTATAATTGCGGGGGTATCCCTGAACCTCGATATCCATTTCCAAAATGTCCATTGAGCGACCTCGAACACGGATGACGCTACCTCGACGTCTATTCCACGGCCTTGGGCGTCAATCCCACGATCTCGACGACCCCAGTCACCTTTGACTGATATTGAGCGCCATGGACACGACCTCGACGACCCCTCGTGACCTTTCGAGCGAATTCGAGTGTCGGTGGTACGTCGTGAAAAATTCGTGGCGTCATAGTCGATACTTGATCCGTGGAAGAAGCGGATCTTATCGGTAAGTCCACTTAGGGTAATGGCTTATCGATGCACCGAAAATGGCACCAAGCTGTGAATGACGCGTGAACCGTTTAAGATAGAGATCGCGTCGATTCGTATTCTTAGAGATTTGGGAGATTCGTGGGTAATATCCGTAACGCGATAAAAGGTATTTCACTGGTATTTCATTGATAGAAATGGCGCTGGCGTAGCGATAATGGGCTAAAAGCGAAGGACGTGACACGGAGAAACCGTCTGTTGCTTCGGACCTCTTTCAGAAAACGATCGGAGCAACTGTTTCTTTAAAGTTTGCCGTAAACATCGCCGTAAGATGGATTACGAGATGGATTTATTTTATTTGCACAGAGTTAATTGCCGTTAGGAATCCTTTGAAATTCTCGCAGTTAAAATCCTAGCGCTGCCTGCACTGGGAATTTAATGTATCTTAATCGCGTTGAAGACCGTCTTTTTTACTAGTAAACAAAATTTATGAAAGTTTAACCGGGGTTGTTCGACTCGCAAAGGGTAATTAATTGTCCAGGATGACGTTCGTAAGCAACGAAGAAGCTGTAATACGCGGTGAACAACACTGAACCGAGTAATATTGGCTTATGAACAGAGAGAGCGTTCGATCCGGAACGTCGGTGATTACCCTGCGACTGATAGGCAAATAATTAGCCAAACGGGGACATTTCGATAACAATCCATCTGCGTCACTTCCGTTAGTTCCGGCTAACTCATCCGGTTACAACGTCCATCGATCCTTTCTCCAACAGAAATCGAGTTTCGAGTTTTTCCCCGGACAAATACACGTCGACCTTCTTGTCGCGTGGAAACGTCCGCGGGGTATACTTTGCCGTTATAATAAATTACACGGGATAAAAATTTCCAAGGCTATTAGCCGCGACAGCGTTACTAGTCGTGCCCGCTGTTTCAATTCCACGGTTACAATCGGATCGTCGGTGCAATGCGTATTCTCCGTTTAATTTCAGCCAACTCGATGCCGTTTAATTAAATGACAAACAAGTGGACAAACGGCAGAACGGTCAAAAGTGCTTTGTTTTTAGTCCAATGGTAATATAGTTTTGCATCGCTGGTTAAAACAATAACGTGTTCTTAACTCGGTACGAAAATGAAGTTTGCTGCCTGCGAGTAATTAATTAGGAAATACCGCCGTGCATGAGCATCAGCTTCGAAATACGCGCGATTTCGTCAGGCCCGTGCCATTTCTGAATTACGTTCCGTGTCGGAGTCGTGGAAATTCCGATATCGTACCCGAAAATCGAGGCTAGAGCGACGTTGGATTCGACTGGTCCTGCTGTTCCGTCGATTCCGACGTGGTCTGTCGGCGACGAAATGCTTTAAAAAGAGGAACCAACGCGCTTTCCACGAGCGGAAAAATTGTTGGAACAGGACGAAACAAATTTCCGTAGTAAAAAGTGTGGATGAAAGAGAAAGGTAAAGAGAAGGAGAGAGAGAGAGAGAGAGAGAGAGAGAGAGAGGAGAGAAAGGGTGGCGAGGTAAGCGCAGTTACAGTCGGTGGTGGACAGGAAAAAGAACGAAAGAGTTCCGGTCTACCGACCCATCGTAATTAAATTCCATTTATCCCGATTGCGATCTGACGAGGAGGAGAAAAAAGAACGCGACGAATGATCGGAAAATCTGCGTAGCGGCTCGTAAACGATTCGATTCGTTTCGTAAGCCTCGCCATTATCGGTGAAATTCTGCTACCGATATCGGCTCGAGAGCAGAACGAACTCGAGCAGGAGAACGTCAACATTGATTTACGAGCTGATTGGATTCTAATTTCGCGATATCGATAAATATCTCGGTAAACGACTTACTCGCTCGCAAGCCAGCTACCCAAGTACCAACTACTCGAAATATCGCAGCCTGCTTCACCGGTTTAACCGGAGAATAATCCTCGTAGGGTTGGTAATGAACATTTACTTAACGTTCCCTCGGCACCTTCGTTTTTCAGGGATCATCGAAACTGCGCGGTATTCGCCTGGTCTGCGAATGTAATTTATATCTGATAAATTGCTAGCTAATTGCGCAACGCGATTATACACGGTTATAAACGCTGACCCATGGTTTTTCGATGTTCAAATTGAAAGCAAACATCGTTATTTTGTTCGTTAATTTGGAAGAGCTTGGTGAAAAACAAGAGGTGAGCGTCGCTGAATGTTAATTGCCGACACGCGAAAGCTTTCGAGGTAAAAATTCGATTGATCGGAACGAGATCGAGAATGAATACGATCCGATGCGATGTGAAAGGGAATAAAGCGCGATTGAAAGAAAGGAACGGTCCGATAAAGCGTACGGCCTCTCTCTGAATAACAATCGCGCAAACGAGCAAAAATGGAATACAAATTGCATAATATAGGAATACCCGGTACGATACGCATAAACCGGTGGAATGCATCTCGGCTGCTTGCTCGTTTTAACGATTCGCCAGACGACATTTGTCGATCGACGAATCGAGGAAATGGAATCGTTAAGCGGGATCCAGTTGCATCCGCGTGCATCGAAGAAATGGCAACGACGATTACCACAAAGTAGATTTATCGCGTTTCCGAACGTTAACTAACGTTTATCCTTTGGAAGTGGCAGCATTCGTTATAACAAAAGAGGTAAAAGATGGGTAATCGCCGTTTTCCGAGGGTTCCTTTCCGCGAAGAAGAAAGCCGATTTCTTCCGCGACTTACGGGGACTTTTGCGTTTGAAACGCGACACGCTCGTGTCGAGTCTGAGCAGAGACAAGAATATTTCCATTCTCTCTAATCGAAAGATCGACGTTTAAAAGGAAAATGGACGTGCATCGATTCGGCGGAAATTAAGACGTTAACAGGACTCTCTATCCGGAACGTTCGTTTCATCGATCGGAACAATATCAGCGATTCAATGGATCTCGATGTGTAATTCGCAAGGAGCGTAAATTACTCGGATTCAGAGCGTACTGACCTCTCACCCCATTGCGAGTTACTGGGATCACGGAGGTCATTAAGGGAGTATAAAAGCCAGAGAAAAAGAAGAATGGCGCTGGAGCGAGAGGCGCAACGAGTTCGACTCGAATTTCGCTATAGGATTACGAAGAAGCGGCTGGAAAACTAGCGGGTGGAGCATTGTACGATGAAATACGAAATTCGGGATTATCAAAGAAAACGCCGAGCATCCGGGAAATATCTAGTTCCGTAATTTTCGTAACGGGAACTAAGAAACTGAGAAATTGGTCGATAAGCATACGATTAAAAAGATCGTCGATCAGAAGACGATAGTTGGGACACGTAGACCGACAAAGAGGGTCCTCGAGGGTTCTCGATTGACGGAGTTCTCAATAGTATCAATAATGGTGCTGTACAATTCGAGCGAACACAACAGCCAGCACTTGGTATCGGTGTACACACGACGATGTGTAATAGCGAGCTTTAGTTAGCAAGTTCAATGGCTGTCTGGAACTCGGTGCTTTTGCCACCGATCGAAGATCTATCGACCTAACCCCCGGAGTATAGAATTTGCCAAGTGTAGAGGTCGAAATTAAACGGAGACTCGATGTCAGGCCTCCGGAATCGCAACTGAAAATTCGATTAGCCGATAATTTCCAAGTAACTACCACGATCAATGTTCTTGTTCTTTCTTTGCTATCGTCGAAGCGAATTTAAGCACGTTTCGTGCGATATTTCAAAAGTTTCCCCCATCCATGCATTAACGAGGATTTAGTCAACTGTTTCTCAACTTTGCGCGCTGCAAAGATGTCTGCGTCACGCGATATACGATGCAAAACGAGTAACTTTACCGGTAAAATCCCAAAATCATGAAGCTTTTGTCGTTAAATCGGGACGAGTTTCAAGTTTCATCGATGGATGAGAAAGAAAACGAACTGCGAGAGTAAAGCAACCATGCAGAGGGAAATTTTGGTCCGTTGGTAAATTAATAACGACGAATACGTAATTCGAGATTCATTCGTGTTGCACATGTTTGATATTTAATCATTGGTAAATGACACGAAGAAGAAATCAACTGGAACGTTTACTAACCAATTTGTCGTAAATATCATTTATTCGTCGAGCTCTGGTTTAATTTTGCATTATTCGTTGATGCAAACCGTGAGAAAATATCACTCCGTTAATATGGCTTGCAAGCAGTTCGATCGAAGAGTTTTCGAGGAGCCAACCAACTTAATTAGGATTAACCTCCAGTGGAAATACTATACCTAGCCTATATACCCTATTCGGCTTACATACTCGAAAGAGAGTTTGTCGGTATTAACACCGGATGTACTCCTTGATAATCCGAGACCTAGCTGACATCGCGAGGATGGATCGTTTACCAACTATTTCGGACTATTTCGTTTTTCATCAGAGAATCGAAATTTAGTTGGCCGCATTTTGGGCTACGGATCGAAAATTCACGTCTCGCAGAGTAAGTTCACAATGGAACGGTAAATTTCAGCTAGACAACGCGGACGTGATACGCGAAATGGAGCGAAACATCGGGTATAAGATGAGCAAACACGGGAAAGTATGGGGATAAATAGACGTAGAGACAGATATGCGCGTTATTACGCGGAGTGAGAAGGAAGGAAGTATAGTCTTAACGTAAACTTAACTCGATTCTAACTCAGATTTAACCTAGATGTAATCTAAAGGCATAGTGCGTGGGAAGACTTCGATGGAAATGCGAACGAAATAGTGAGAAAGAGGGAGGGAAAAAAGGAGGAAAAGAGAGGATGAAAGTTGGACATATACATACGAGCCATTCACGGATCAAAGCGATTACTCCATTTTTCGATCTTGCAAAATTTTCGCGACGAAGTATTCCATCGTTTCGGGTATGTTGTAAATTAAAAAATTAATTACGACGAAGCCGTAAGTTTCTTACTCTGATCATTTTCACAGTTACGTCGTATATTAAACGTATATTTCTTATCGCTGAACTTGTTACAAGGAAATTCCGTTAACGAGGTGAGAATCGCGATTAAAAAGAACTCGGGGAAGTTTTGCTCGAGAAGGTCGATTTATCATTGTTGTTAATTGATAGCAAAGTTGTGGCCTTAATGCGCAACAGGCGTAGACCTCCGAGAACCTTTTGCCCTTCTAACCGGAAGTAGTTTGCGTGCAATCGCTGCCCAGGCAGACGATTTATCAGATTATGCGAGATAAGTGGAGTTTCAGGCAGTTCTGGCACCAGTCACTGCCTCGAATTTTCCTTAACTAAAAGAAAGCCTCGATCCTTTTCGTTTCGTCCAATATCGGAGAGAATATCGAAGAGAATATCGAAGAGAATATCGAAGAGAATATCGAAGAGAATATCGAAGAGAAAAAGAGAAACACTGTTACATATCGAAACCATGTCGATAATATCGTCGTAATTTTTTCCTCGCTAACCAGCAACGTAATACGGAGAGGATAACTCGAAGACGTAAGGTGAATCGACCTGGTAAATCCTTAGGAAACCAACCGTGATTGGGATGCCGAGGGTAGACCTTTCCAGAGTCAGCATGTTCCATAAAAAATATCGAAGAGCTGCTCTGTAATTACAAAGAGATTGTTTCCTACCCAGGGATAAGGGATGAAGTCACGCCTCTC
>NW_016909955.1:182351-216050 GCF_001483705.2 Eufriesea mexicana
CGGCATTCGGACCCTCGAGAGAATCCGGCTTTAAGAAAGCGGAGTTTGCTCGGTTAACTTTATAGCCTTTTTCGGCTTTCCTCGAAATTGTTTCGATCGGAATTGGATGGGGAAGGAAAAGTTGGATTCTCGTTGCCGAATAGCGTTTCGCGGATGTATTCGTGTTACCCGATGCATGATCTCGCGCACCAAAATTTACCCCCCGATTACCAGCGTCAACTGAACGTAACTTTGTTACTAATCGCGTAGTACGTACGATCGATAGCCGGCGGATCGGCGACCTGTTCGCGATCCAGGCGAAACGATTGCTCGTCTCGACGAATATCGAGAGACGAATGACATTTCCCCGACACGGTTTTACAGTCACTGGAATCGCGACGACATATTTTCGTCAGCACACTGATGAAAATTGAAGAACGATGCCACAGTGGCATCTCGATTTTCGTCCGGATCGAGCTGGGATTTTCTTTTCGAGTTCTATTCCCTGCTCAGCGTTCTCGGGGGTCGGATAAAATCGGATTCATCGAAATTGTCCTTTTAAATCGGGCAACGTTTTCCTCGCCAATTTCGTTTACCTTCCTTGCATATCGTTTGGAAGCACATTTTTTCTTCGGTCGAGGGAATACCTGGATCGTTCGATCTATCGTTCGCCTGGACGTATCTCGCGTTGAATCCTCGAACGACGTCACCGAGACAAAGAATATCGAATTTTCCGGCATCCACGAGATTTTTCTTAGCTCGGAGTTTGCCGAGCTGAAATTCCAGCAACTAAGGGGGGCCATAATCGGAGCTAGGAATAACTCTTCGCCCTCTCGGAAGGCTTGGAAGTTCAGCCATCGTACACCCTCGGAAATATTTCCATTCTGACATAGCGGATTCTCCCTCTCTATTTTATAGCGTTTCCAGCGTTTCTTTCAAATCGAATTGGTTGAGTAAATCAGGTTTATATGGACGGAGCCAGACTTGCCTAGCGACTTCCAACTCTCGAATCTTTCGTCGGTGGGTTATACTTTCTTCCCATAGTCTGAATACGTCGACGGAAAGTTGATATCGACGATGTTTTATTAGTCGGCGAAGTCCTTGCGTATACGATATCGAATCTTCTCCTCACTGAACAACCGTCGAGAGATCGTTTCGGAAACCACAACACTCGCAAATATTCGCGTAAACTCGGACGTATCTCGCGCGAATAGACGTAATAGTTGACAGATGATCGAGAGCACTCTCCGACGAACAAACTTTCCTCGACTGGCGTCCGCTTGGAAGGACATTCGGCAACTTTGAGGACCTCGGAAGACCGAAAAGGAGGCCGTGTGTCGTCCACCAAAACGAAAAAGGCTCGACGAGATGCACGCGTGCTCGGGTAACTTGGCTGGCTGATACTTCCCACGAGACCGGAGTGTTCAACGGTCGATGCGGTTCGTGTTTCAGAGAAATTGCTCGGTCGCTGAGACATTCGAGTCCTGGCTACCGGTTCGGTGAAAAGCGATTGGAAAACGACTCGTAAACTTTCCTCTTCGTCTCTTCTTCCTTCCGGCCGATACGTCGATCGAGTCTCTCGGCGCGTTTGGGCCTCGACGGTTGTCTCGATGGTTGTCTCGATGGTTGTCTCGAGGCATAATACTCTGGCACGACGTGCATAAGTTTCGGGTAGCGTCGCTGTCACCTCGTTTCTCGCGACACTTCGCTTTTCATCGTTTCACCGCGAAATTGAGTTCCCGCCGCCCCAGAAGACGTTCATTTTCCAAGCACAGCCCTCGCTTCCTCTTCTTCGCCTGTCGCACATTGCTCGCGTGGTAGAAGGCACCTTTAATATCTCAGACGACTCGACGGCTGACTTTTTAAATCGTCGGATTAGCGTCGCGCGTTCGTAGGGAAACCTGGAGACCACGGTTTCGTCAGGGGCGTGGAGAAACAAGGGGACGACGAACGATCGGAAAAATAGATAGCGGAGGAATAAACGAGCACGGTTAAGACGATAACGATCGTGGCACTGGAGAACCTGTTGCGATCTTGCTCTCGACGGCCTGCGTTGGCCGAACGACTCGGGCGAATCGAGATATCGAGATCGTTCGAGATCGATCGATCGCGTGAGAGAAAGGGGGCAGAGAGGGTGGGAGAGAGGGCAAGCCGTACACCCGAGTAGCTTAAGAAACTCGAATATGCATAAAGCTTAGTCTTTGCATGCGAAAATTGAAATTTCGCCGGTGGAGATCCATCGCGCTTCGCCGCGCGGAAAAGATTAATTCACGTTCGACGGGCTGTCAATTACGCGGGCAAACAAAGTGTCCGTCGTAAGTGAATCGAGAAATAAAGTTTGTTTGCACGGTGTAAAATCACTTTACGCTTTTCTCCGGTAGAAGCCAATAGGGTGCGCGTTGTCGCAACATTGCCTGCTGCCTGCTGCTCCTCTCGTACGCGGCTCGTCGTAAAAGAGAGCTAACGGAGTCGTTAAAAAAGTTCAATCGGACGGGTGTAGCGATGGTTGGAAAACAACAACAGCTCGGTCACTCTGTCCACCACGGATCGGGAGAACGTCTCTCCGATTTTCTTTTTCTTTTCTCTCTCGTCCGGTTTTTACTCGTTACACGGCACTTGCTGCGAGCAGGGTAGAGGCAGGTCTGTTGTTCTCGGCGCAGGGAATCGATTCCCATCGACTCTTGGATCGACGGTGTCGCGCAGCCACTTGGTTTATCTCGTGATCCTCGCGCGGCGTTTCACTGCGATCGTGTACGCTAGTGCGTCTAGCATCGTGTTCCGACGGATGCTCCACGATCGTTCGATTATTTCGTTCGACGCCGCGGCCACCACCTCCTCGTCGCGTACGGTGTACTAAGGATGTACGAAAGCACAGGGACAAACAGAAGAAAGAGAACGTGAACGAGAGAGCCATTTAGAGTAAAATCATGCTTGACGTATCGTGCTGGTGTGTTTGGAGAATTGAAAGCGAATCGAGCAACGAGCGAAGACACGGCGTTATCGAGCACACTGTTCTCATGCACGAGGGGGTGTTGCGAAAGACAATCGTTTCGGAATATAGTACGTATAGATGTATAAGATGTAGAGGCATATATATATATACATATATATGTGTGTGTATATATATATACATAGATATAGTCACGAATTTTGGCGGTCCGGTTTGGAGCGAAGAGCGTGCTGTGATGTTTCTGGGTAAATTCGTAGCTCACCTGGGGTAGAATCATGACGTGCGGCAGCTGGCGCGCCTCGCCGCGCACTGACTCTTCCGCACCCCGAGCACAGCCTCCTCTCGCCCCCTCCTCCTCTCACCCCCGTTCACCCCACCAACCCTCTCCGTCTCTCTCTTTCTCACTCAGCATCCACCACCCTCTTTTCTGCCCGATTCTACCCTCTCTTTTAGCCCCCTTTGCCTCGAAAAACCAGGCGAATCGGGCAACCGCGTTCGACAACGACCTGCTGCTTTTCGTCCACGATTCTTCCTTTCGTCTTTTAGATCATTCTCTTAGCTTATTTATTCCGAGCAACTGCCGCTCGTTACTTTTCATCATGCTCTTCGTCCGACGCTAACGAGCATTTTTGCATTTTCTTCTGCCGCCACGCGAGCAGAAGAAGCTCCCTTTGTGACGACTCCGCTTGCTCTTCCGCTTTAATTACATATTTATATACATGTATATGTATTTAAAGAAAAAAAAAAGAGATTGAAAAATAAAACGATACGCCGTTCCAAGTGCTTCAATTATGAATCGGCTCTCCGAGTTCACCGGCTGTTCCTGTTATCGATTGTTGCTGCTATCCGTCGTTGTTGTTGCTCCAGAAACCACTTATCATTCGAACCTTACGACAGCGTGGATCATGACCTACTGTTTAATTACAGGGGTAGAAATGGCCGCGAGTATTTTGTCTCGTTACCCTGTATATTAAAAAATAAACCCTCTTGGTGTCTGCATGCACGGGCTGCTACCTTATAATCGCTTCGCGCTTAATCCCGACGAATTCGATTAAGTTTTCCAATATCGAGTGACCGTAGGGACGCTATCTAACCTCGCGAAGGTTAGCGAGCTCGTGAAATATTCGATCGCAGTTATTCAGCGAAGATCGCGCGTGCGATATATCCCGCACACGCGAGCTTCGTTAATTGGCCACGGTTAATTCTTCTTCCCGTCCTCTGGCTGCCGAATTGGCGCATGAACCGCTACTTGCAGGCGTGAGCGTGAATTATCGGTATCGATGTGACAACGTATCGCTTTATCCGCCCCGTTCCCATCCCAATTTCGCGCTAGTCCTGAATCATTGAAAGCGCAAACACGATATACGTAACATCGATGGACTTCGTTATGACCGCGCATACCCAATCGGTATCAGCATTACGAGCCGTTTTATACATGGATTACAGCACGTACGAAACATGGCGTCTATGCGCATTCGTTCCATTTCATGCGTATCCGTAATTACCTTTTTCCGCTGGTATCGCTCGATTTCCCCGATGACCGACCATTTTATAATTTCAGGCAAGGACGGCAGTGAAGATTGGACGACGATTTTCTCAGCTACAGACGACAAGGGTCACCTAGCTGATCGGGAAGATGGCAGAACGCGCGACGGTGAGCCGTGTCAAACATACCTCACCTTGTTTACAATGTCGAAGCGAGACGGAACGAACCTGCATGTTTTCTTCTGCTCGCGTTGTCTTTGATGATTTCGACTTATTGGTCGGGTCGCGATGACACTCGTGTTTCGCTTTTCGAATCGATAACATCGTGGCGTCGCGTTGCTGTAACGAGTCGATTATACAACGAAATAAGTCCCGCGTGGTTAATCCTCGTGCCCTATACGCGTGGTAATTACAGTGAAGTGCAAAGTGCGACGTGCCAGGTGATCCTTCCTGATCGGCGATCGGATCGCTCCTCGTCCACGTGTCGTTTCCGTCTCTTTTGCAACACGCGCAAGGCGTCACGCTGCCAAGGGTAAGTACACTCGAGCAATCGTTACTTTATTTTCGCGTAATTCGAATCGCGTAGAAGTGGTCTCTCTGGAGTCTCTGTATTTCGTATTTTCCTTTTGAAATTGTACGTATAGCTCTACCCCGTTGAAGGGGTTGCGTGTTACGCGTGAACTATTTGAGATTCGACCTGGGACGCGAACGAAAACAGCTCGCGATAAATATTCGTTGAAGCGAGTGCGCGTGACCGTGTGATTTTCTTTCCCTTTTTTCCTTGCTCTTCTTCTTCCTGCTTCTTGTTTGCCGGCAGAGATAAATGCGTCGCGCGAATTTCTGAATCACCTTTGCCCGTTTGTCAGGCCATGAATAAATATGGAAACGTATTTCTCCCATCGACGCGAATGCGCTCTTAGAAAAACGAGGTGGACGAGGGTGATTCGTTCGTGAACAGGGTGAATCGAAATGTTCTTGGGTATGAGGATGTCCCATGGACAGTGTTGCATCGATCTCCTCGCGTCGCTTCGAGATATCGACGATATCGGCGAAATGTACTTTGCGTCCGCTTCTTAAAACGCGCTTAAAGGACGAGGCGGTTTAAGAAGAGGGATGCGACGAAATTGAGCGAGAAGATCGAGGGTGAGCGCGTTTCAAGTCACGTGTGACATAAACGCGTTAATGAAGCTTTTTTAAGACAGCTTTTTTTAAACTAAGATTCAGCTGCACGATTCGAGCTTTGCTAATTATAGGGACGTTTTTCCGCGTATAATAAGAACCGCTCGCGAAATAACGGCTATTTGTATTTCCAAGTTATTTCGCGAATCTAAAGCTGCGAACGATAAATTAAAAATAGGACGAAGAATTGGTGCAAACCCGATCAATCAGCGACGGAGAGTCGGTTTAACGAAGCGCGCTGCTTTTTCGTTCAATTAAACGATAAATCGGAGAGTAGATCGAGATTAAGGCAAGTGGAAGAAAGCTGTCGATATCCTTGCCAACGATAACAACGCGATTAGTGACCAGAACTTGAAACGTTTCCAGGAATAACCTTTATCAACGGTTGTATAAAGCTTTTGCTAAACAACTGGCGTGAAGGACCCCGTTCAGATTCTTAAATTGATTTTTACGTATGCATTTTCTCATCGCTTTAATTCACAGCGTTGCTCGAGAGAATCTACGAGAGTACCGATTTAACGGACCTGCATAGAACTGACGCGAGAATATACATGTACCTATGTAGGTGTAACGCAGGAAAAACAAATACCAAACTTCTAACTAGCTTAATCCATCTTAATTTGCATCCCGTCGTGATAGCTACCATTCGCTCTATATCTACGAGGTTTATAAAGAACTTTCCGAACTTTAAATGAATTGCAAATACGTTTAATTCGGTGCGTGGACCCTAGCACGGTATTATTCTTTGAAGAGTGATCTTTTCAAAGTCTAATCGACAAATGAACTCAGCCTGCGCTCTCGAGGCCTTTGTATAACCGGCACAGGCTACCGAATCTCGTCGGCAAAGTCACGATCCGGTGTTAATTACTTTTCTCGTATAATAACCGGTGATTTATTAAATTTTTTATTTCCATTGTGAATTCGTGTACCGCGCGATTTGTTATTAACGACGTATTCCATAATTTACATTTCTCGCGAATTATAATCACATTTACGTTTCGAATGTTTAAATTTCCACGATACTGGGGTCGATATCGTAGCAGTTTTCAACCCCCTCTGTTGTCAAGGGTCAACTGGGATATTTCGCGTAACTCTCCTCGACCGAAAATTAACGCGGTTTTAGGGTTGAAACGTTCTATCCAAATCGGCGCGATAGTCTCGAGAAAAAATGGATCGTTCAGATGAAACGTCGATCTTGCCGACGCGTTGTCTCGTCTACGTTAATTTTCCGTTCGTATTCACGACGAAAGAAAGACTTTTGAAGTTTGTATAAAATTCCCCTGCTTTCTCTACGCGAAACACTTCTGACGAAACGACGTAAGTTATGGTTGGATTAGGGGGCAAGTATTTCCATCGAAATATTATATTTGGCGTGCGTAAATACGGTACGGCCGAAGGGAAAAGTCAAGCGAGGACGAGATTAAATAGCATATGTCCAAAAAAAGGATCCAGAAGGAAAAGTATTTTCCTCACTCGTATTTCGTCCAGGTAATCCAATTTTTTAAACAACTTTTTGCCAACCGTACAGTCTTTTCATGAACTCGGTCGGAGGGAGGTGTTGTTTCCAAATGAAATCGAATATCGACGAAACGGGAGAAAAAAAAAAAGAAAAAAATACGGATGGTAAAAAAAAAAGAATAATATGCTAGAGAGAAATGCATCGAACCTGTTGCACCTATCGAATGCAAGCGAGAACCACTGACATAAAGCCGATGCGCATTTTCCAAGACTCAGCCCTTTCTATTCGTCGAGATAGTCGGAACTCTTTTAGAAAATTTGTCTCTTCGCATTGTCTCACGAGATATCTAGCTTCTCGGACGATCTACTTGCCGCTCTGTTGATATGCAACGCGAGAACGTTGGTTCGAGATAAATGCTGCGTTATCCGTCAAAGTCACGACGGGAGAAGGAAAGCTTCTGTTTTAATAATTTTTACGCTTTTCTGTATTTCTCCTTCTTTGGAGAAAGCAACATCTCGAAGTGTAAGGAACGCAACAGGGTACGGAGGTGCGAGTGAACGAGGGAGAAGCTCTTTTGTTACGGCTTCCTTCGATCAAATGCTACGCCAAGTTGCCGTTTATCGATACTCGATCGATCTGAAAGGCACCGCGAGATAGAGAAGCTTGATAAAATTTCAATTGTACTTTCACGCATCTGTGAGCTTCCACGTACAGTTTTTTATTTCTAATTCGTTCTCCTTTCCCGTAGGAAATTGCTTCCATACAACGGAAATGGGTTTCCTTTTCATCGTTTGAAAAATCGAAAATCGGCGAAAAAGATAGATTTTCGGACGCATCCCACGAGTTTTGCCAGTCACAGCCTCGCAGCTCGAAAATTTCGCGAGATAGTTGATAACTTCATCGTGCCAGACGTAATACGACCGTAGAACCATCTCGTATTCCGCTCTCTGGTTAATCATTCAAAATTCAGCGCAAGTACACGCGAAATCCACGTCCGAAAACACACGATGTCGCATAATTCGTAATTCGGAATTCTTAACGAAACACCGGTAGATGAGGTATTTCGGGGAACCGGTACGTGGCCCCAAAGTTTCGTGACTTTAATAGAATTTGATCGAGCGACCCGAATTTCCACTTGGAGACTTTTTTCGAGCATCGCACCCTCCTCCAGCCACGTTTCCCGATAAGCCATCGGAAGACTAGGTATTTCTCGAGCATGTGGACAAAAGATGGCGACCGTGTGTGCAGATAATCAGTTTATCCAGGCACACTTGCCCTATTTCGCATATTATGACCGAGTATATGCCCGACGGGAAATCCCTTATCTGCGAACCCGTCACCCGTTGAATTTCTCCGCCACTAATTTAACCCCTCAGCTCGTGTCGTTTCGCTGGCTTAAGTTATCCGACTTTAATCCTGGACGTGTCCTAAAATTCGATGCAGAGGGAGTGGACTTTCCTCTTCTTTCTCTTTTTTTTCTTTTTATTTCTTTGACAAACTCGAAAGAGGCAGAGTGGCCGCAGGGCGAGAGATAAAAAGTTGTAGCACGTCGACGATTTATCAAGCGTGGCTAATAAACTTGATCTCCGGAGGGTGGGGCTAATATTCCTCGAATACGTTCGTACTGGTTGTACCGTCGAAATTTTCATTATTTCATCGTCGTTGGAGAATCTCGTTTCGATATCAGGTTTAACCGACTAGATAGGCTGAGATGTAGCAAAGGTAAACGTGACCTGGTCCATCGGTCGAGACAGCTGCGAGAATTTCGGGCAGATAGATTTCGGCAGCGAGGGTCGGCCGTTGAGAAGAATAAAGCGAAACACCGAGGAGAAATTGGAATCGGTCTAGAGTGCTTTAAAACACGGCACGTGGAATCTAAAGCATCGAGGTGGAAACTTTACCATCGTTCGACTGTGCCCTCTTCACTGGTACCATTTTACGCGCGTTTTCGTCGAGGTCCGACATTTTTGCGCGAGATTGCCCTGCAAGGAACACAGCGAAATAGGCTCAAGGCGGAGGAATAGAAGGCGAAAATAGAGTAAAACTTAAACTCGTTGCACGGCGTGTTTCGCGTGGGAGAATTTTATTGGAACTTTCTAGACCTTCGACGCGTAGTTCGTGTTTACCTTCGTAGTTGCCTTTATGGACCATCGGGGGATCGAAGACGATCGAGTGCGCGAGTTCTCTAACCCTCGGAACGAGCCGTAATTCTCGTCTGCTACGAATTGCCGGATTAATTTTACTCTCACCGAGACTCGTCTCGACTTTTGCAAGACAACGGCCTCGTAACCTTCCAAGTCAACTCGCCGTTTCTACGATTAGGTCGTAAAATTACTTTTATGCGTTGCACGATCATTCACGCGGGCCATGTACGCGTTGCTTCGCGTTTCAATTTAGTTTTTATTCGTCGTACAAGTATGTAACACGGAGAGGAAGGAAGCAGTGTCGGGGAGCAGACACTCGATGGACGGTCTGACTGCATACGGAGCTCATCTACTCGCAGTAGTATCCCCGACTAGCCCGATGATCAGCCGACCGTAACTCGTTCACGGCGAAGTGACGGGTAAATTATGGTCGTCCACCTTGACGATTTCGATTAAGAGGTTTATTTTATACGGCCAAACGGAAGAGGAGGCTTTCGATCTTTCTCTCAAATTAAAATTTCAACGCCCCGTCTGAAGAATTTAGCGCAAATCGCCGAATATCGGCCATGAACGTGATAAAGTTTTATTACACTGGAAAACACGTGTGTATTGCGAGAAAGAGAACGTAGCTCTTTTCCTGTCTCCGTTGCGTTTGATCGAAAAACCAAGGAACAAACATGAGATACAGGGATCGCGAAATGTGTGCAGAAATACGAAATCCCCTGACACGAATCGCCTAAAACGACACCGATATAGAGAATGTTCCCCTCCTACGCTTTGTATCAGCCAACGTAACATCTTCCTTCCGCCTCGTATCCCAAATGTACAAAGAAAATGCGAATCCTATCGCGAAAACGTCCATTTCGAACATCTTTTCCCGCCTTCCCGTTTCTTCTCTTCCCTGTCGAATGCCTCGAACGCGATTTACAACGCACGATCTTGTCACGAAATGCGAAATGCCACGATTCGCATTTTCCAAACCTTTTTTTTCTTTCTTCCATTTCTTTCTTTTTTTTCCCACATGAAAGACGATGCGAAAATAATTCGCGATTAAAGTACGAAAAGAACGGTATACTTTACGGCGATCGTTATTCGTTCTAAAACGATCAATCGAAACGTGTAATCCAATCATCCCGACGAGCACGGTTTTTCATCTTCGTTCCTGTTCCTTCCGGACCACGTATCAAGAATTTAATATCGAGTTACAAATAGACGCGGATGAACGCATCGGTGTATTTTCAACGACCAGTTTACACGTATCTCTTTTGATGCCATGATACATTCGATAGCAGTTTTTGTACCAGTTTTCCTCTAGGTGCAAAAACAATCGGATAAGTCGATAAAGCGGAGAATCTGATAGTCCCATTACACGAGCTACGGCGAGAAAATTTCTTTTCACCATCACGCAGGTGAACAATGGTTTGGGATATTGCGGTGCACGATGATAACGCGATTGGCGAAAAGCAAAGTGGAATTTCGACGCGTTCAACAGTTTTTCGTGACCGGCAGCCCGAAACAGTGTCACCGTTATAATACTACGGGTACGGGGGAATTTTGCTATGACCATTTTTATGGTAATCCTGATAGGTATCTTTTATCCCGACCCCGTTCGCACCAAATTCAAATTTGCAAATTCCAGTCGTTCGTATAATTTACGAGATTATTTTATTTTCTGCTCGTTTCTCTCAACACGGCATACCAACTGATCGTGAAATTCATCGGATTCTCCGCGTAATTAGGCTCTCATTCGTGTCTTCTCTGTAAATCCCCTTGTTTTCGGTTTATTCGGTTAACTAGTTTCGCTGGAAATAGAGCGATCCCGCTTTTAAATAAATCCTAATCGAATGTAAATTTGGCTCGTTGTTTTTTCGTTGCAATTTTATGGAAATTTATACCTCGCCGATTTCGCGTCGCTTAAGCTTGTGGCATAATTCGCGGGAATTAAACGCGCTCCGTTTAAATTTCGCGACGTTGAAAAATACGCATGGCTGACTTGGAAAATGTCGATGAAAGTTAATTTTTCAACGACGAACCCTGTTCACCATGATAACGGTAGAAACTCGATATAACATTCTGTCATAATGCATGCACTGATAAAGCGACTCGACTAATTTGTCTGTCGTATTAATTAATGGACGAGTTCGCATTCGCAAACCTTGACGAATATTGGTCGAGGCACTTTAAAATTTTCGAAATATCTTCTTTCTCGACTGAAATAACACATAGTCGTTTTTCTTTTCGACCGACAAACGTAAATTCGTGCGCTACAACCATTCGTGAAATATACATATTTAAGTACGTGTGTATATTTTTCCTCGAATTTTTCCCGCTGCTATTCGCAATTTTGTTCGCTGCTATTCGCAAAAGTTCGTTTCCCGGAAGTTAGATTTAGCAGGAACTCTAAACGAAAAATTCTATTTACACGCGTTTCCCCGTTGCTTTCGCGTTATTAACTAGTATGGCACGAAAATTCTACGTCGATTTTACGAAAGTTTGAACGGTAATGAGTAAAAGTTGGCAATGGAGGTAATATTATTCACTTCTGATATTAAAAATTATCGGAAATTCCATTGGTTGGATAATTAAAAAGTCAAACGAATATTTCTTTTTTTTCAATGAATGGAGTGGAAAAGCGGATGAGATAGCGCGAAGCTGTAAAAAGTGCAACCTTTGTTGAAAGTTCGATAATAATCGGATAGTCGTGTGCCACACAGGATGACCGTACAGAAAATACTGCTCTGCGTTTCGTTTAATACCACTTCGACCTTAATTGTCCAGTTACACGGTACCCACTCGTCGCAGCAGAAATACGCTTTGTCACCCGTTTATCCTGCTAGAAGATAAACTTTGGTATATCTGTCGCGTCGATGCCACTCGTGCTCCACCAGAAAGCTTGTTCAGTCGATATCGAATCGAAGTGTCCACAGTCTGGACTCATTAGGATCATTCTTGCGTCTGTTGTTCGAGTCGAACAGCTGTGGACGAATCGCATTCGATCTCCATCACATTCCCGGATGGATGTTCAGTTCGTTCGTTGTAATTATGTAGTAACTATATTTGGTATTAAAATAAGATTCTACAAAGAAAGCGCGAAGCGGTTTTCTGTAAGAAGAAAAACGACTCGAAACAACTCTCTTAACGACTTCCTTTGACCACTTGCTACCAAGCTTGACACGACACTGTCTTCTCGATTCTCATGCTGCTAATTATACTGTTCAACGTGAATTTCAATTTGTAATGTCCATTTGGTAGTTCTGGTATTGTTTACTTTCTTCAATATGAATTGGTAAGTGAAATTCCTCTATCACCCTCAGTTACAGAAAAACGTGAGTTTTGACACGAATTTGGAACACAGTATCGTATTCTGAGGTCCGTCCTGAAGAAGAAACCTGAAGAAGACATATAATAATGTACAAAAAAAGGAAAAATACAATTTTATTATAAAATTTCGGAAAATTGTCAAAGTTCAATATGAACTTTGAAAATTTACAATAGTTAGGAAATATCTTAAACTCGGAGCGTAGGTCTTTGCTTGGTATCGCTTCCCAAATTATTTTTTGGAAAACGATACCAATTACCAGGTCTCACCACGTGGAGATGGCTACGCATCGAGACCCAGACATGCGCCCTAATGGCGCAACCTACTGGTGCTATTCGTATCAAAGGTACCCTAATCTAACTTGGAGCGAATTAAGCTAAAGCGACTCTACTGACACTTTATTATATTTAGTGTCTTACAAAGGGGACTTCGATTCGGTATACTGAAACTTAACTGTCGCGAAGCTAAGATATTTTATTACAACAGACTCTAATATTTCAAAGTTCCGATAATAATGGGCAACAAAATATCAAACACGCGAGCAAGCAAAAATCGCGACGCGCCCGAACGAGTTCGCGATTATTCGAAAGACCGACTAGCCTACGAGACGTACTCTTGTGTACGAGACAACTTCGTGCCTCGGCACCCTCCCGATCGAACCTAGTCCATCCAGCCCCCACAGACCCTGCCATGACTTACTCGCGAACGAGAGCGATCGACGAACCAGCGAAACACCCAAAATCAAGTCGAGGGTCCCTAGCGAGGCTCTGTAGCCGGTCACGCAGGCCCCTGCCACATGGGGGAGAAATTGATCATCCCATGGGGTCTGACCGCAGGCTCATATGCAGTGTCACGGCTACAGGACCCATACCCCGGTCGTGCACGCGCTGGTGCCCAGGACGACTAGGGCCGACAGACCCTCGAATTGACCCAGGTGAGTGCCAGCCCGCCGATCACCCTAGAACCGATGCGTGACAAGGGTGGCAGTAGCGAAGATGAGTGTCGGAACGAATCGTTTGGATGACTTATGAAACATGGAGTTATCGAATACACGAGAGTACGTCGCGTAGGCTAGTCGGTACTTAAGAACGATCGCGATTATCGCGAGAAAAATTATGTTCTATTTTAGTAAACGAGGGGAATAGAGGAGGATAGAGAATTGATATATTTCGCTCCAAGTTAGGTAACGTACCTTTGTACAGAAAGCACGCACATGAAACTTAGCCTAGGAATCTATCTTATAACTGCTTATAACTACTTAGGTCTAAACGCACGCATCTCGCATCGTCCGAATTGTCAAATAAAAATAGATAAAGACAAGAAAATATTATCTGAAAGAAGAAACAATAGTTAAAACCTGAAAAAGGAAAAAATAATTAATAGCTGTAAAGAAAAAAGAAATTATTAGTAAATGGTTTAATAGGGTGGGGTGTGGATGGGGTGGCTAGTCCCATCCATATTTCGGACCCCCACTCTTCGGGCACAACGAAAATTTAGACGTTACACTTCCGAAGTCGAACCGACAAATAAGTTATGCTGCGTCGTGTCGCCCCTTATATAGCCGCTGATCGGCCGAACCCCCACCCTGATCGCAAATTTTCAGACTTTACCGATTCCATTAATTATTAATTTTCTGCCTTAAAAGCTAACAATTTATTAATTTTTTCATTTTTATTATAAATTTACGCGGTAAACAATTTGTTACTAACAATATTAATTTGTTATTAACAATCGGTGTAATAATTTATAAACTTTTTGCAAAGTATAGATACATTTTAACACAAGTACGTTATAAATTCAAGTAATAATCAATAATTTATTAATTTTTTCACTTTTATTATAAATTTTCGTACTTCGATTTATCCAAAAGTCGTGCGTTTTTAGAAAAGTTCGAAGTTTTCGAAAACAGAGCGTGATAAAGCATTTCTCGAGAGCTCTACGAGAATCACCTAATGGATATTAGAGATTAGAGAAAATGTTAAAATTTGTTGGTCAGCGTTATCGACGAACGTGGACGTTTCAGCGACTGAAACTTTCGTTTAATTGCTTTCGCGCGAGGAAGGAGATCGCGATAACGTTGAGACGTGGCGTCGGCTCACCCTCGTGTTCGCCAGCCTGGAGTTCACCGTGAAGCTTACCATTCGTTTTATCGGCAGCATGTATCGCGAATAATCCTCGCACATCTGTGCCTCGTCGTCCGATGAGCGCAATTAGCAAGGACGCTGGGCAAAGCAAGTATGCGGCTAGCTTTACCACGAGTGGGTACATAGAATGCGTCGGTGCCTGTTGTTGCACGATGTAACAGTTGAGCCCGTTGCCGGACTATAATCCCCGGCAGGGTGCACTAATCGACATTAGATTAAAACGCTGCTTGTCAAACATGCCAACCTCTATTCGATAATCCCTCCACGGTACACGGAACACGATTCCGAGCCTCGTTGATTCGCTGATCGGAATCCAGCGACTTATCGTTGCCTGTACCCTCGTCCGAAAGATTCATCCGAGTATCCATCGAGGCACGAGCTCGTCGTGCACAGTCGAATAATTTGCGATGTACGCGAAACGCGAAATAAAACGTCTTGGAGAGCAAACGGGCTTTGAGGACCCGCGAATGCACCAAGTTTAATTAACGCGAAGGTACAGAGACGAACACTGATTCGAAGCTTTCGATACCAAAGCGAGACCGAATCTCGTCGAATTTGCATCCCGATCGCGGATCCTCGACGTTATTACGCCAACAGTCTATCAAGCACGCATCGATTCGATGATCGGAGGCCGAGGAGAGTCGGTGTGCATAATCTGCACTTTCGAGCTCGTTTAACTCGAATCCGATAGGTTAAAGCCTCGTACGCGATCTCCTTGCTCGAAGATGCAATTCCGCGGATTCTAATTTTCGCGCGATCATCCGTCAGCCTCGAACCGTCCCAGGTTTCCTCGCGCAGGCTTTACCAACCTATGAAGCTTCCTTATCGAGCCACTATTCCCATTTTTCCCCCTTTCGGCGAGACTAACTGCGACATCCCACGCGAGCTTTGTCCTCGGAAATTTCGCGGTTGGCTCGTGATAATTATGCCCGCGATAATTATGCTTCATTGCTGCTAAATTTACCAGCCCGATCGCCAATCAGCGTAATTTAATAAGGTCGCAAAGGTCGAGAGATTGATCGACGGAGCGATTATCGGATAACGAAACGAAGTTGATCGGTGGACGAGGTAACGACGAGGCAAATGATTTATGATAACGACGGTGTAACGACCGCGGTGAAGTATGGCTGCACGAGGACGCGACGGACTACGTGGGTGTACCAAGATGGAGCTCCGTTAAGATTTCCATACCCCGAAACGCGGTTTCCGTGGTCTAATTTTAAATCGTCTGACGTAAAGTCGGGACGAATTAAGTTTTCATGGCTGATAGATGGCCTTGATTGTGGCGCGTTCATGGGGGAAGATGACAGAGGGGATGGTGGTCGAAGGGATTGGGAGAGGAGCGCCGATAAAATTCCAAGTGCGCGTTGGAAAGTGATTCAGCGGGAAAGCAGATATCAGAGCGAGGGTTAGAAGTTCAGAAATGGTTCTTGAGGGAAACATTGAGAGGGTGTAAAGAGAGGTAGAAAGGGTTGCGCACTGGTCGGGGGTGGGAGGAAAGTAGGGGGTGAAACGATATATCCAGGCCGAGTTTGTATATTCAGGGGGTGGGTATCGGCGTTTATCCATCGACGAGGGGTAACCGTATTTGTCGAGACCATCGACGTGACACGAAGTTAAACCGACGTTACCGTCGTTCTCGAATCTAGACGTTAACGAGGATCCGAAGGGCTTTGCCTGATTCGCGGGATCATTTTAGCGACGGTCTTGCCTGTTAGCGCATCTTCCTTGGTAAGACTATCTCCCTCTTGGAGAAAACCTTCGAATTCTAACGTTTCGTTCTCGTGGCTGATCGAGGAGCACCGAAAGTGTCGCAATTATGTCAATGCGAGAAGCACGATGCCATAATTGCGATTCAGAATTTAATAACGTCAAAGACAGGCGCCGTCGTTATTAAACTCCGCAAGCCTTGAGCTTAGAATAAGGTATAATAAGAAATATCAGAGCTGACAGTTAATTTCGCCGTGTAATCTCATTGTATCAATTTACCAGCTGCGTTAGACCAACGATTCCAACAGTGGATTGTTCGGCTGGCAGTCTGAAAGGCTGTCAAGATTAACGGCTACCTCGATAGACGCGTGAGGTGGGCGAAAGTAAAAGCGACTACTTAAAGGTAAAGATAGTCTTGAAACATTTCTCCCTGATACTCGGTTCCGTCGTTTCCTACGACCTTTCAGCGAAACTCCACTGTTGGCGATAGTCGCGCGATACGCGACGCTCGTTCGAACGCTCGAGGTAACGCAATCGAGCGGAATAAGGGTCTGAGAAAGTTTTTAATTCGGAATCTTACGTACGTGCGTGTCGTGGTTAGTTCCAGTTAAACTCTACCCGCGTGTTTACCTCGGAAGCTCGGAATTCGTAGCACGGCGGAGAGAAATGGCAAGCTTTCCTCCGTCCGATTAGCTCGCAGCTTGGAAACTTTCGAAAGGGAATCGAGATTCAGCGCAATTGTCTTTAGCGCGATGAGAAGAAGCAACGGTGATAGGTCGTTAACGGAGGAACTCTTTAAATTGCGGATTCTTCCATGCGGCATACTCGGGATGGGAAAAGTGAAAAGCGGACGAAATAGAAGGAGGAATAACATTTCCTTTCTATTCGGCTACCTCGACGTGACCCGCGTGTATGCACGCGTGCTGTCAGGTCGCAATCAAACGTAATCGACACGGTAATCGAATCAGTAATCAGTGTGTCGCTGCAGAATTTTATTACAAACGCAGCGTGATTTTTCACCAAGCTTTGCCAGCCACGGGCGTATCTTGTTTGCGCTTGCTGCTCCTCGTTTCTCTACATTTCCGTTTCAAAGGGAACTCCGTTAACGTAGCCGTTGCTGAAAGACACTGCAACGTTCCGAGCTTCCGTTTAGCAAGTTTATCGACTAGCGATAAATAAGGATGAGGAAACGTTTCCGAAAGTGCTCGGCGAAAAGGTGTCCAGTCCGAGGAAGAACGTTTTCACCGACGACTAACGAGCTCCGTTTCGTACACGTGCAATTCGGCGTACTTTCGCTTTATCTCTTTGGGTATCTCGCAAAAATGGGAAACGAGAGAGCGAATAGGCTTTTGCTTTGCCATTTCGAGCGTCGTAACGCGTCTGTTGGCGGTGAAACGCGAAATCGTTGTACCGGTCCAATCTTGCTCGAAAATTTAGTCATACGTTTCGGGATTATCCCCTTCTCTCTCTCTTTCTCTCTCTCTCTCTCTGTCTTTCTCTCGTTTTTATTATCGGGAAGAACGATAAGGTCTCCTCGAGAACAGCTCCTGTTTAATCGTCGCAACGCAGACTACTTTGTATTCCCTGTAACTCTGACTTTTCAATTAACATTTATAAGGAGGCCAGGCTGCGGTAACGGTATGTTTTACGGATGCAACAGCTATACTCCGGCAAAGATACGCGGTGCAGTATGGCGAGGTGAACTCGTTGCATTATAGAGCGCAGTGTTTCGGTATGAAATTTGCCTAAAATTCTCGTCTCGTGGGTTTCCTTTTTTTTCCTTTTTCCAATGTTTCAAGCGGTTCGTTTCACATTCGACGATATCGATCTTTAGGCCTAATCGTAGCTACGATACGACGTTTACCCCTTTGAACGCTCAATCGAATTGCCGATAACGAAGTCGACCTGTTCAAAGCGGACGGAAGCAATTTATTTTAAATCTTCTGCCTCGTTTGCGATAATGGCTTGTCACGAAAAATGAACAGCCGTTCTTAAACGCGACTGTGCAAACGAACGCTTCTTACTATCTCTCGCGCATCGGGGCTTATTTCGCTGCCGATATTTTTATCCGTCATGATTTACAACGGTCGGCTTCCATTTGAAATTTTAAACTTTCCGTTCGAGGCCATCGAGAGCGGACGAAGACCCGGTGTGTCACTTATCTAGGGTTCCTTGTGTCGGAGCCATAACGATTGACAGACGGAAAAGATCTGCCACATTGCGTTCCAGGTCATGGACGTTCCTTTACATTTTCAGCTTCATTCAAGCCGCGAAACAACTAGCACGTGTCACACCAAGCCTTTCCTCTCAGTTATTTCGTATCGTTACCTCGCTGTATGGGTATCCATTCTACTAACTCTATTAATAACAAACATATTTTTATCGCAAAGAAATCTCGACAGTTCTAAAAAAATTTCGAGGAAGATTCGAGCCCTCGACTCGGTAGATCGACTCCGCGAGATCGATTGTTAAAAGCTGCGAGCTCGAAGCATATCGCTCGACTAATTGGCAAAGTCGAGCGCATGATGTAACGCGCTAAAAGGGTGGAAGAAAACGAGCGAGGAAGAGCGCCGTGTGGATGAAGCTTGACGCGAAGAAGCGTCAGATATCGGGTAAAAATTACTGTCATCGATATCGAATAATTTCCTCGCGATAGTCTCTCGGAAGCTCGTCGATTTTCCGGCAAATGGTAACGACGAGCGAAAAAACGTCGGCAGGTGCAACAGGCAAGACTGCGAGGTTCGCGAAGGTTAAAGCGCAGGATCAACGGGCATATCTGTCTGGGCACTCGAGCTAGTTTCGCGTGCAAGAGACCGCCGCTATCGTGCGAAATTCAAAGCTCGAGATACAAAGCTTTGGGTAGAGAGACGAGGATACGTTGGCGAGGGTGGATCAAGGGGTAGGAGGGAGGCAACTGCAGTGACGATAAGGGATCGTTGGTGGTCCAAGGAAGGAGGCTAAAGCACAAAGGTTCCTTACTCCGGAGCTCTCGCGTCATCAGCGATCGTTCGGCAAACTCGAAAGCTCTTCGAACTCGATGTGGTTAATGAGTTTGCGTTAAGTGCATAGCTTTTCATATATCACCGTCGCGATTACTGTTACCGTGGAAGAATAAGGTTCACCCAGCAATCTCCTCTTCGATACGTCGTAATTTACGAAGTAAATAAAGTTTGTAATCGCTTATTCCGTCACGAACTTGGAAATTTTCCATTGAGAAAATAGGAATCATTATTATCTTTGTTCATTATCATGCCTTTAAAAATCCATTGAAAATTAGCTGTCTAATGAAATACGAAGTGTCATCAAAGTAATTCCTAAAAAGACGAAGAAGCAACGAGGCACTATCGTTTGGAGATATAAGGACCACGATTACTTTATTATCAAAGGCGAGAAACGATAATTGCCCCGATCTTTATTCGTTTCTCCTTCTATAAATCCCAAGTATTAAAAGCGATTCGAAACTCTTGAACGGTAGCGGGTAATGTATACGATGATATCTGGAAAGAGTCGCGGTATAGTAATCGAGCTGGTTCATCGGGAGAAAGTATTCCCTTTCTATGAAACTTTAGTCGCGATTTCGAAAAATCGTTCGCCGTCGTGTACGCGAATCCCGGTCCGCAGGATCGAGTTCATAACTCACAGCTGGAGCCGGTAACAGCGTCATTTAGAGCCAGAAATTTCTCCGGGAGCCCGGAGTTAGCCGATTTCTTTATAAATCTTCGAAACTTTCGAAATTTCGAAAAGTTCGCTGGGCCTTTAAAATATTACGAGAAAGAGTCGAATCTCTATCCATGCGTGAGAAAATGACGAAACTTCGACTCATCTACGAAGGATTTCCGAAGCTCTTTGGAGCTTGCCTTTCTTTCGCAATTATTCGCATACAGCTGGAATATTAATATGTCAAATAGCCGGATAAGAAGTTTCGACGGTCGAAATTAGCAGAAGGAAGTTGAATCGGGATTCACGGTCCTTTCGCGATCCATTTACCTCCGGTCGTCTATTCGAGCCGAATCTCGAAAGCATCGAAAAGAGCCAGAGACTCGAAGAAACAGTGGCCCCTCGGATCCTTGGCTCCGGCGATATTCAACGAGTCTTTATCTCCCTCGTCTCCCGACTTATCCTCAACTTCGTCTCCACCTGAGAACCCTTAACCTTTCCAGCGTCATTAGAAGCCCGTGTTTGTGTTTCGCCAGCGATCTCTTTCGCCAGTGCACTTATCTTCTTTCAAAAATTTTCACCGACTACCCTTTCACCTTTAATCTGTTTACCTTGGAATTACAAGCCTTTTATCTCCACCGGTATCTTCCTCGAAGGAGTCAAAAGAGGACCGCGAGTTTGCGAAAGATCAGCGCCGAGCTATTAATACGCGAGTCTTTCAGCGATCGTTGCACGAATATCGCAGGAACGTCGCGCGAATCGTCTCTTCGTTTGTCTAGAGCATTCGAGTGGACGTTAAGACGAGGAAACGCAAGGATCCGTGTCCCGTTGCTGAACGGGAATTGCTTGGCTGTCGTGTTTGGCTGAAACGTGTTTGCTATGTTCGGTGAGCAGGAAACAGGCGGCACAGTAGAACGAAAGGCAAGATGCTCGACGAGATATAAAGAGAGTTACACTCTCAGAGGAGAGGAGAGAATGCGAAGCTCTCGGCTGGCAACGGACGAGGGCGCAGACGAGGAGCTTGAGAGGAAAAGCGAGTTTTCATTGAAAAACGAAGGGCCGTTTCTATAAACTGCTCTCGGAGGCGAGGGAGTGTAACGAGCGGATTAATGGCGTCTTCCAAGGGTCAGATCGTTTCGGTCTCGAGACGAGAAGACGCGTCTTAATTCGTGCTTAACACCGCGAACAGGTCGAAGGAACGAGGACGAACGTGTTGGGCTTTCCATAAAGGGTGACGATAAGGTGAAGAGGGTAACGAAAAGGTAGAGATGAACGGAAGGGGGCGAAAATTGTAATTGAAACAGAGACATTCCATCGCAATAACCACGCGAGCTGATTATTCCGGTGTTGGACTGGAATAGTGGAATGACTGGAAGTTGCGTGTTCAACGTAAGCGAAGCGAAATTATTTCCGGGCAAATGTCTCGGGCGTCAGGTGGCCGCGAGCAACGCGAGGATGCAGAATAACGCAAAGCTACAAAGGAAGCGAAAGGTTACGAGATGGATTCGAACCGCGGAATTCTGTTCTCGTTTGGTCGTACAGGGAAAATTGGAAGAGATCTCGTAATCTAGACGAGTAATCGTATCTCGAACGCGATGGCCGAGTGCTGCAACTGGATGGAATATTAATTAGTAAGCGGCTTTCCGCTGGCAGAACGTCGATCGAAAAATCGTTGCCGCAGAAGAAGAAGAAGAAGAAGGAGAAGAGGAAGGAACACGGTGGGGCTGCTTTAATTACCGACAAGCCGGATCGTAAACTGGTTTATTATTGCGAGAAGTAGTAAACTTTTGCGAGACGTCTTGTCCCTCTTCTCTCCGGCAACGAGGATTTCTATTAGGAATGAGAAGCGAGAAAGAAGCAAAGAGACTTTAACGAGTCTCGCAGAGCCTCCTATTCAGCGTGCCCAACGAACTTAACTAAAATGCTCGTCGCGTCGCGTCGCGTTGTCTGCTCGCTCCTCTCCTTGTTAAAATACCCCGATCCTCGTTCCGTGGAAATTTATCTCGTCGCTCGGTCCTCCGGCGAAACAACGGCGTTGATCGAGATTCGATTTTCGGTCGCGTGACGCGTATTTTTCTGAAATTATTAGACGGTCGATACGTTTATCGAGAGGTTAGCCAAAGCGTCTAGTTAGCGACACAGCGGTTGTCGTCGGTCGGAATGCCGTGTAAAAGCGACTATACCGTGGTCGCTGAGAGCGTTAGAGGGTGGCAAAAAGGGGCGAAAGGAGGAGCGCGGCGTAGTTTCTGCCCTCTCACCTCACAGCCGACTAGTTTTTCGTTAGCTCGCTGTCCCGTGAAATCCGTCACACTCTAACTGCCTCTAGTCAACGCGGGCTCTCCTCTACGGATCGGTCCTTCTCACCTGTACACCCTCGCTTTCTACCCCTTACACGTGATCCGTGGCTCGTCGTCCTACGTTTATACAGGGTGCCTCGATCGTCGCTTCCAACTGTCCCTTCTGTCAGAACCACCACGCGTGTCTTCTACCCCTGGCAGCCGAACTTTCGATATTCTTCGAGACTCGCCCGTCGTCGCGACGCTCGACTCGAGGAAACTTTGTCCTCGTTAGCTGTAATCCTTGGAAAGTCGAAGCAGTAACCAGCGTTCTCCTTGGACGTCAGCCTGGAAGAAGTTTCGACGGTGGGTGGGATTCGTTTGGTTTGCTATCTGGAAAGCGATAACGGTAAATTAATGGATCTCACGGGAAGACGGTGCGTGGTGAAGAGCAAGGGACGATGGAGCGAGGATTTTTGCGGGGTGTAAGAGCTGGCTGCCTGCTTGCCTGTCGGCCTATATAGGAACTGATCCCTCAGACACGCGGCCATGTGTAGCCTCGTATATCGGGTGTGTGCTTTGACAAGCACACCGTTCGAACCAGTCATTCACCGACCGCAAACGTTCTCGATTGGCTGTGCTCGGCGACCGAACAACTTGATTCAGAACGAGGTTAGCCACGCCGCTTGAACGGCGACACACCAGCTGCGCCGGCTAAATCTTGAATGCATTGGCTGGCCCTGTAATCACGCATGCTCTACGGCCGCCTCGCTTTACCTCCCTGCTCCCTACCGATCAGCATACACCGGTGAACACGGCGAACGTGAATGAAACGAATCGTCGTCGCTCGTTTCTGCTTCCGACGCTTACTCTCGCCTACGAATCGAGAAAAGTTTCGATCAAACATCAACCGTGCCTGGAATATCGGAATTCTCCGTGAGTCGGCCATCCGGCGCTTTTTATCGGACAATGCTGCGAGGCAACGGTGCGTCCCGAGTAAGCGAGATTCACCGGCTTTCCGCGTGCGGATAATCGCGATCGAATTGCGAGTTACCACGCGAGTATACCAAACGCCACGCGTGTACCGTCTCGATCGCGCGAGGGTAAGGATCGCGATCTCGGATGCTAATGTCATCTGCCACTTTGTTCCCGACTGTACGCGAATGTCGGAGAATCTCGGCCGACGGTGGTAAAATGGAGCGATTTGGTCAATTCTACGGACGATCCTTTGTCCTCGTACGTGGCTAGATAGGCCGAGGCACGATAGCGTGAAGCGACGTAGCATAAAAAAAGGAGCCGAGCTATTGTCGTCGCGTTAAAATAAACACGATTGACTTGGATGCAACTAAACGGAGCCGTGTACGCGCGAGCGGCTCCGTTACGTCATTAACGAGTATACAGATACGTGGATGAGAAAAGCCCTGCGACACATGCACGCGACGGCATTAGAACGAGACTGTGGCGGATAAAAAATTCTTTTTCGCCGTTCATTGTCGGCCACCTTGGCGCAAAAAACGGGGAAAACGGAAAGCGAGAGTTCTTCAAACTTGGTCGGCTTCTCCTCGTGTCTGCGTCAACAGACGGTATAAATACGCGAGAGGTAGATATCACGCGCGTACATAGGTGGAATAAACGTCTCGATCGAGGTTCCACTGATACGGTTATCGCGACTTTGGCTTCCTGCGTCGTAGTCCTGCACAAGTACATACACGCGTCTTCTGTCGCGATCGTTTCGCTATTGAAACAGAGATCGAACGCGATTGGCGACGAGCGAAAAGCGGTCGTAACAGTTACAGATCCGCGAGATCGTTGTAGGGGACAGAAATCGTTGTAGGAGTCGGTGTCGGTAAACACGAAGAGAACTTGTTCGCACCTACGTCGGGGATGCTCGCTTCACCCCTGTATTTACCTGTATCGCATTACGTCGTAAGGAAGGTGTTGGTAAACAGCGAGGTATAGGTGTGCGGCTATGCTGGTAGAGAATGAAGAGGCGTTGGTAGTAGTGGGTTAGACCCTATCGATCACGAGGCCTCGTCCACGGCACACGAGCCCCTGCCTACGAGCCCTCCTGGCTGGCGCAACCTATTTCTGCAGCTTTAAAACCGAGCAAGGGGAAGAGTCGTGTTCGAGGACTATACCTTCGCCATTAGTCCGCTTGTTTTCGCCAATTTCGTTGCTCGATTCGCGTCGCCCTATTCGTCGCCCGATTTGTCACCCGATTCGTCGCCGTGGCCCGCTGCTCCGTTCGCGAATGCCAATTGTTAGCCCAGATTTCCAACGCGAAATTTCTCCAGCAGGAAATCGAATGGGGTGGGAGTGGATTCGAATCGAAACTTGCGAGGTAATTGTATTTTCGCGAGTACAGGTCCCGAGTGCCTTTGAAGGGGAAAAGAAACGGAGGAATGGAGGCAAAGCGAGAGACTCTCGAGGATCTTGGAATAGGAAAGGAGAGCGGGCCGATGAATGACAGGGCTAAAGTATTTAAACGCGAAAGGGAAACTTCTCAGACGTATAAAATCGTCGTGGAACTTTACTTTTCGCGCTAGACCGTTTGCTTTACTCCTACACTCGCGAGATTACGCTTTTCGAAGAGACGCGATTACTTAGCGAAAGAAAGGACGAGATGATGGCCTTTTCGGATGGCAAAAAAAGGTTGACGAGGCTAAGAAAAACACCCCTGGAATCGCGAATCCGAAGGAACCGCAATGAAAGGGGACCATCGATCGGCGAAGGAACAACGGGTCAAGTTTTTTCTCCAGACGCACAGAAGCCGAAAGTTGAAATACCCGACGTTTCTCCGATACACGGCGGAGTATCGAGGGAAAACGCGTCCAACTCCTCGACTTTCAAACTCTATTCCACGTGGAAAGTTGCATGGGACTAAATCCCAAATGACTTTCTTCTCGGATTCGACACGAAGGAAAGAAAGACGCGGTATAGGTCGCCACGAATAATTTGTTAGCACGACGCGAGCTCGCGATTCGCGGTTCGCGAATGCGTCTGATCGCGTTGCTACGAGGTCCATAAAATCCCTGCTGTTTGGCGGTGAAACGTTTCGAAATTGAAACGTCGATGCCTTCGGCAACGCGATATTCGTCGCGTCGTTGGAACCTATACCGTGCATCGAGTAAGATAGTCGGTATCGTCCCGATAACGTTATCGGGCTTGCCGCGACCCAATTTCGAGCAATGGGTGCAAAGAACGTCGAATGTGAGGAGCACAAGTCGATGGCCATCGATCAGCGAACAACCGCCCACTCGTTTAACGCGTTTGCTTACCTTATCTCGCTTAACGCCTAAATCGTTATTCTCTCCCAAATCCCAAAACAAACTTCGACTCTTTAACTCGGCCTCGTTCTAAAGAAATTTATCAATTTTTTTAAATACGGGAAATAGGAAAAGCTCGAATAAGCTGACGAGACAGACGTGAATTTGTTATACTTTCAGGTAGACTGATTTATTCGAGTTTTCACGTTCCTTGTGTATCTAATAGTAGGATTGATGGATTAACCGACAGATGTTCGAAACGCTCGGAATTTCGAGTGCATTTGATGATCGAAAGGGAACGCCTATTCTCCTTTCGGATTTTCCGCAATTTGCGATTTTCCTGCTCGCTCTGTTGAACCGCGAAGAATTTCATCTCGGCGTAACGCAAATATTTATGCAACCTTTCGAAGTTGGACGACTCGAGCGGGTAAAGTTAACTTCCAAGTACGCGTATCTCGCGGCCAAAGAGTAAATATCATAAACACCGGATCATGAGCACAACGAATCGTAGCTCGAGCCAATTCCACGGTTCGTTGCTTTCGGGAAACGTTTTATAAATTTCTAACGCGAGGTCCGGTGATTTTAATCGAAAAGTCCTCGACGATCGGAATCGCTGATCGAATGCCGGAATCGGTAAGGGGGATTAAAAGCTGCCAGTGGCCGTTTCGTTTTCGAGCTTTTACATTGTTCGCCTTTTATTTCGTCCGACCGCGCTCGCCGCATTCCGCTCCAAATATCGGCCTATCGTTTCGTAAGCACGGCGCGCGTTAACCGATTTCGAAATAATTGCGCGGAGCGCGAGGAGCGGCGTTCTCGGAGGCAGATATTAACGGAGGAATGCACACAGCTGCGAGAATTCGTCGCGTTTCACGCGGCGAAGAACGAGGCCGGCATCCTCCATCCACCGAATCCAGCTGATGCTCGTCCGTAATTAGATGTTGCCTGGCCGCATCGTTCCGATCGATTCCAATTCGCGTCGATTGCCATTACTCGGACGCAACGCGTGAATCGAACAGCTGACCGGTCGTGTAATTAGACGCGAAACGCGCGTTAAGTAAATCACGTAGCAACGATTAAACGAGAGGCCGTCACCGCCTCGCTAGGTATAACCTAATATGCGTTTGGTATCGCAGGAATCCGGTTCATAGTTGCTCGAATACCTGGTGCACGCTACATCAGCGTACACGCTCGAGCGGGAAGCTCTTGGCGCGACGAAAGAAGCCCGGATTCTTCGCCCGCGACGAATACTCGCGATTCTCTCGCTGCTAATTATGCTGTACCAAGTATAATGAAGCTAACATATAACAGTGTACGAGAAAAGAAATACAATATTGCTGTAAAATTTCGGAAAATTAACAAAGTTCAGATAAAATTCTGAAAATTTACAATAGTTAAGAAGTATCTTATATTTGGAGCGTAGCTCTTACCTTGGTATCGTTTCCCAAAAATTATTCATTGGAAAACGATACCAATTACCAGGTCTCACCACGTGGAGGTGGCTACGCATCGAGACCCGACATGCGCCCTAATGGCGCAACCTACTGGTGCTATCCGTATCAAAGATAGCCTAATCTAACTTGGAGCGAATTAAGCTAAAGTAACTCTACTGACACTTTATTTTATTTCGTGTCTTACAAAAGGGGTTTCGGTTCGATATACTACAACTCTATTGTCGCGACACCAAGATATTTTATTTCTCATAAAAATAGGGAATAAAATATAAAACACGCGAGCAAGTTAAAAATCGCGATCGCGTCCGAACGAGTTCGCGATTATTCGAAAGACCGACTAGTCTACGCGACGCACTCCCGTGTACAAGCAACTTCACATCTCGGCACCCTCCCGATTGGGCCTTGCTCACCCTGCCACCACCGACCTCGCCGTGGCTTACTCGATGATCCAAGGCAGCTAACGAACCAGTGAAACACCCAGAGGCAATCCGAGGGTCCTATGCGAGGCCTAACAGTCGGAATCACGCGCATGCTCCATACCCCGACTCTATGCAAACATAACCACATAGCCGCCAAGTGCTAGAGGGGCAGGCAGGCACGCTCTTGCAGTGATTCCGACTGCAGGGCCCATCCCCCGGTCGTGTGCACGGATTGGCACCCAGGACGACTAAGGTCGACGGACCCCCGTATTACTCCAGATGCCTCACCAGCCAGAGAGCCACCAGAGATCCCGATGCATGACGAGATTAACAGTGGCAGAAATGAGTGTCGGAAACGAGTCGTGAGAATGACTTACGAAGCGCGGAGTTGTCGAGTACATGGGAAGTACGTCGCGTAGACTAGTCGGTACTTAAGAACAATCGCGATTATCGCGAGAACAATTATGTTCTATTTGGAAACGAGAGGAATAAGGGAATGTATATATTCGCTCCAAGTTAGGTAGCTTACCTTTGTACGGATAGCGCGCACATGAAACTTAGCCTAGTGATCTATCTTATATCTGCTTATAACTATTTAGGTCTAAACACACACATTCCGCGTCATCCAAGGATGTCTTACGAATGGAATCTTGAAAAACTTGAAAACCTAAGAAAAAAATATATAAACCTGAAAAGAAACAGATTAGTAAATAATTAGTAAAACATAAACAAATATAATAAACAAAATAAAACATAACAATAGCGAAATGAATATAAACCACAATAATCAACCAAATAGAAGGAACAACCCAACGATGAGACATTCGAATATTATACGAAATATTCGAATTGTCAGATAAAAATAGATAAAAACGAGAAAATATTATCTGAAAGAAAAAACAATAGTTAAAACCTGAAAAAGGAAGAAATAATTAATAGCTGTAAAGAAAAAAGAAATTATTAACAAATTGTTTAATGGGGTGGGGTGAGGGTGGGGGGGCCATCCCCAACCTCACTTCGGACTCCCACCCCTCGCGCACAACGAAAATTTAAATGTTACACTTCGAAAGTCGAACCGACAAATGAGTTTTGCTGTGTCGTGTCGCCCTTTATATAGCCGCTGATCGGCCGAGCCCCCCACCCCGATCGTAAATTTTCAAACTTTACCGATTTCATTAATTATTATTTTTCCGCCTTAATAGCTGATAATTTATTATTTTTTTCACTTTTATTATAAATTTACATCGTTGACAATTTGTTATTAACAATTTCAATTTGTTATTAGCAATAAATTTGATAATGTATACATGTTTTATAAACTATAGCTGCGTTCGTACTTCCATAGCATAAATTTCCATAACACGTACATATATGTACGTAAAAATATTTTTATTTCCACTGTATTTTTATCTGAACCGAAGTATTATATATATTATAAACTAGGTGAGAGTTTATTTTTTAACAACTTTATATTAACAAGTCATTCGTGTTTGTGTATCGAATAACGAAACTGTTTTAAATTACAAGTGACTGAGATAAATCTTTTACAATTTTACGATTGAGACGAAAAGGTACACGAGAACATCTGTACTCGGAAAGTAAACCTCGCAAGAATCACCTAATGGATACTATACTAATGGATTAGAGAAAAAGAGGAAATTCGTTGGTCAGTGCTTTTTCTAAGAGCAGACTAGCCAGGTGCGCATTTAAACCAGCGCGGAGGCTAACGGACGAGGATTCGATAACGGCGATCGATGGTTAGAAGATGCAAACGGAGGGACGGGAAAGCTGTTACCGGGTTTCGGCTAACGCAATTTCCATTAGGCTTTCAATGGAGGAGAAGAAGTATCGGGGGCGCAACAAAGCCGGTACCGGCGATAAAAAGGCAACGTGGAGGAAGGAAAAGCGGCGGGAAGAGGAGGCGAGACAGAATGGAAAACGGAAAGGACGGAGGATGTCATTTTCGTAAATGGTCGGTGCATTCTTGGAATATCAGGAATATCAGAAGAGAATCGAGATGGCAGCGGGCTTCGATGCCTCATTCCTTCGCGTACGCGCGATTTCGCGCGCGGTTAAGTACCCTCGTACAGAGATAGCGTGCGATCGATCCGCGTAGATCAACACGTGCGGTGATCAACGTCGAGAACAGCTCCGGGCACTTTTCCTTCCGAATCTGCTTTCCGGTGGACCACCGTCCTTTATCTCCAAGTTTCTCGACTGCTTCGTTTTCCCCAACTTTCCCTAGACGTATCCCTGTAAAAACGACGAGACTTATTTATGCTTTACCTTTTCACTGGTTCACCCTAACAAGACGACCCTTTACATGTCGGTCACGGAAATAAAGCGGAATCATCGGTGGACTCGGGAAAATAAGTTTGAAACGAACTCCCACTAGATAGAGACGTGCATCGACTCGGCTCGACGAGCTTGGAATTGGAATAGCGGTATATGCGGAGCAGCGTTCGCCTAACAGACCCAAGCGTGCGAAACCGTATCGCGATTCCACGAACGGAGAATTTCATAGATCTATGCGTTTCCATTACGCGACGCGGCGACGTGCTTTTCGTATGCGAAAAGATTATGACGAAAATTATATCGATATCTCCGTACTGACGCCAGTGAAGCGCGAATGATTAAAAGACGAACTGCTATGCTTTCCTCTGCGTACGTGTATACACGTACGTACGTAAAAAGATTTTATTCCGAGAGGGGAGAAAATTGAGAATAGTTAATAAGATCGGGGCAGCCTCGTGATTGGTTCGGAAAAAATGTATATCCAGTTGGAAATACGATTGGAAAGTTTCCAACGCGATACTTGTTAGGCGATCACTCTTCGGCAGACTTTGTCAAAGTTGTCCCGAGGGCTCTATAAAACATCGATGACGAGAAAAGTCTGGAAAGACGCGAAACGGAAGATGGCCGATTTCGGAAAGGTTTCGACTCGAGCGAGGGTCGTATGTATCAAAGTTTAAGGAACCGTGTACTCGTAATTCGATCAACGTTAGCCGCAACTGCTGTCGAACTTTGGAATTTCGTCGTAATCCCGGAATACGTCTGGAAATTTCGCCCTCTGCGTTTCAACCGCTTTCTTCCTTCGAGTTTTTCGCCTCGGGGGTGGAACGAATTTCCCGCGTTTCGATTCGGTATTTAATTTTAATGGTAATAGATCGGTTCGGGTGGTCATGGCTATTAACCGGTATGCCGCAAGTAGCTAAATGAAAATTATGGGATAACCCAATAGCGATAATAGGATGCCTGGGACCACTCCGGGCCATTTCGCCAACAACCAGCCGTGAACCTTAATCCCTCGTACGTGAGAACCGTCTACAGCTCTCTGACAAACTTTGTTTCCACGGTTTACGAGTTTCTCCGTTGTTGAAATATTAAAAATCTGATTACGCGGAAAATCGTAAGAATAAGTTAACCTTGGTAAAACTCGCGTTTCGTTTTCTTATTAATATCCCGAGCATTTTGCATCGCGGGGAAACGAGGCGAGCATTACAGAGCGTGAAACGCGAAAGTATTTCGCTTTTGTGAAAATACGGGAATTAATTTCGAACGTTCAACCGTAGCTTGTTAATTGGCTACGTACACCAAGAATAATAATATTTCTTCTCGCAGGGGAATCGAACGCGTACTGTTCGAGTGCTCTTTTGTATCCAATTACGTTATTAATGATTCGGAGAACCGTGTTTATCGACCTTCCACCAGTCGCGCTGTTTTCTCAGCTTTTCCATCGCTATCGTTACCGATATTCTTACACAATCGTCCCTAATAATATTAATCTCGGATTGGTCCGTGGTTACAAACCCATATCGAATCTATAGAATTATCGCTCTTGATCCGACCGAGATATCATTCTACCCTTCGAATGAGTTTAGTAATTAACTACTTTCAGAGACATTAAAATATCGGCAAAAGATTCTCGTTAAACTCGACCATCCAACTGGTAACGAATTAACCCCGTTAAGAATCGAATTATTTCACAAAAATGGCTGAAAATATGTTAGAAACGAGCTTCGTGACCACCGATCGGTCGATTGATATATTATCGATACCACAGGTATACGTATTTTTATACCTACGCTTCGAGTAATTTGTCATCGAACGACAGATATCGTGGTCGTGTCCGAGGGAGCGGAGAAAGAAATTTCGAGTGGAATTGGGAAAATTCTCGGAGTTTCTGTCAGCAATGACGCAACGCGTCGAGGATAATGTCAGCTGGCGTTAGAAAGGAAACGGCCGTGTATCCAGTTACGCGTGTGCAGTCGTAGAAAAGTGGAAATCGAAAAGGAAACGAGGACTGTAACGACCGCGTAAGTTTGCATACGCTGAAAGGAAACCTCTGGATTTGGACCACGTGTATCGTGTCGAGTGTTCCCGTGGCAGGTAGTCCCGCATGGTATGCAGGACAGTAGGTCGACATCCCCGTCTCCGGTTATTCCTCGCCTTCATTTTTTCTCCTCTTTCGTCCCCCTGCTTCGAGTTTCGTTCTTTCCTCCGACTCTTCGTTTTTCTTTCGTTTAACGTACACGATATTTTAACGATGCATCAACCGCACGTAAATGGTTATTAGCGACGGCCAAGAATACTTTGATCGAGCAGATACCGCGAATACACCGAGCGAGTACTCGACTCTCGCATAATTGAGTACCGTTTCGCGAGTCTGTTGCCCCCTTTGCATGTTAAGCGTGACTGGTAGACTATAAAAGAACTGGCGAAACTCGAGCGTATTTCGTCGGAAATCTCGGTAACCGATTGCTCTATTCGCAACCTCGCTACGGTTTTCATAAGCTAAAAGTATGCTCGATGGCCACCGATTTGTCCCCATCTTCCTCCGCCATCCAGTTACCTAAGTACACTCCGTGTCTCGACTATGTTCGTCTTTACGTAGCAAGCTTGTTTGGTAATTGCATTCCTCGCAGACTTTTCTCCTCTATATTTCTTTCATTTTCGTCCACGACCCTTTCCCGCTATTGCCTGCGTTTTCCTTTCTTCATCTATTTTCTCAGCCCTTCCTCAGATTTCCTCTGCCTGATCCAGTCCCGGTTTCTCGTTACGTTAGCCTCGTTTTCCTACGCGTCCATTATTTTCATTTCCCGAGCTTCTTCCTCCGCCGTTTTTCTCGCCGTGCTCGTCCGGCTTTGTCGTTCTTCCATCTCCTTTTCCGCTTCCTCCGCGTTTTTCCCTTTTCTCCCACGTATCCCCGATACGCGCTGTCTCGTCCTGACGTGCTCGGTTAGCGACGGATTCCAGCCGTGGAATTTCTTATTCCGACGTGATAAAAAAGCTCGGACACGCTCGGTTCGTTCGGGCTTTTGGAATTTTTCCCGTTCGAGTCGTTTCCTCGAACTGGTCGCTTCGACGAAGCGACGAAGCGATGTTCCGGGCGATTCTTTATGCAGACGGGCACACGCATCGAGGAAAGAAAGGGAGAGAAAGGGAGGGAAAGAGGTTACCGATCTCTCTCGTGAGAGCCATCCACGCGGTTCCCTCTGTTCCACCTCCATTAAGCCAAGCACAGAGGGGCCGCGTGTATCCTCGGAGAGACGACCAAGGATTTCGTTGTTCGCGCTTCTTGCAGACATGTCGAATCAGCTCGTTCCTTCGTATCCTGGTCGCGTGTCGTTCCTCCGGCCGATCCACTGCCACGAGCTTCCGCGAGCTTCCTCGAGGTCCTGAGACCTGTGATTTCTGGTGTCCGTGCGAGCCGTTTTGGCAGACGTATTTCACACGAGTGACGAGGCGGACGTTTGAACGCGCCGTTGGCCCGACTGCTCCGCAAAAGCCACGCGTGGATCCACCAGGGGATCGTTACGGAAGGTATATCTCGCGCAAACCGGCACACGATACGACGCGGTCAACGTAGTGAATCGTACTTGTCGATATCCCTTCCAGTCGATAAATTGAATTTAATGCCACGTTACGACCACCCACCGTGGAAACGCATCGAATCCTATCTATTTCGCGGCTAACGAGTACCCGCCCGACCTGTTCTCCACGATTCTATACCCTGCGGAAAAATTCTAATCCACTCCTCGAGGCACTTCCGCTCGCGTTTCTTCATTTTCGCCTGGACACACGGTGGGGCCAATTTTTCCTCGTAGAACGCGAATCCTTTCGAAGAAAAGCGACGCTGATTATTATCGCGCTGTCGTTCATTCGTCATGACGACCGAGAGTGTGCGCGTTGTCGGAGTGCAAGGATGCGCGGGATGAAACGCGTCGCGAAGAGCGGCGTGAAAAGCGTCGTGAAAACAGT